>NC_069503.1:18278394-18383394 GCF_027579735.1 Bombina bombina | reverse complement strand
GAGAATATGCAATCGGGTTTGCGCAAGAGTGGGGTATTTTTTTCCACTTTTTTTTCCCTTTGACTTCTAATGGGGGAATACATGAACATGCACGCGATATTCTAAGTTCTGCTTTTTGCGCTAGTTGGTTTAGCACTTGAATCAAAAAAGTTTACTTTCAACTCATAAGATCACAACTCGACGAGCGCAAAAGCAGGAGCGTTAAGTAGCGTTCCACTTGTAATTTGGCCCATAATGTTTGATCCTATAAAAGGTTCATCCTATAAAACATGAGCAAGCATATCTCTTGTAATAAACAAGCACATATAGTTCCAGAATCAATCCCCGCATGAATTGTGACCTTGAATAATTGTAATCATTGTTCATTGAGAAGGGTCAACAAATATTGTGTAAAATTCTTGTGAAGAACTAATTCAACCCAAAGTCCTGGCAACATCTCATTAAGTTAAATTTGCTTTGGAGTACGTGGACTAATTTGTAGTTTTCACAATCTGCTTTACTTTATATTCATTAGACTGCCAAGAGATATCTTTTAAAGCTTACGGGCTAGATTACAAGTGGAGCACTAATTTAAAATGGCTAATTCCCCTATTATGGGTGTGCGATAAATAACCAGCCCTTACAAGTGGCAGGTTATTGCTATCGCAAGCTCGTGGTAGAAATTAGTGTTTATAAAATTAATCAGAGATCAGATCTCTGGTTAATTTTATAAATGTCTCCCAATTGGCCGCAAAATATAGTCTAGTGTAATTTATTAAAAAATAAAAATTGTAGCATTTTTATTTTTTAATAAAATAACTACAATAAGCAGTTATGAGAGCTAAAATTGGTGGGTGTGGGGAGTTAGAAAAAAAACGGCACTAAAAAGTGCATTTACATTGCGGTCTATGGGGACTGTGTGCTCCCAGTAAATATATATGTATATGCTTATGTACATATATATTTATGTGTTTATGTGTAATATCACAACCTAGCGCATCAAAGGGGGTAAGTAGATCAATATGACTGTATACATATATATTTATGTGTTTATGTGTAATATCACAACCTAGCGCAGCAAAGGGGGTAAGTAGATCAATATGACTGTATACATATATATTTATGTGTTTATGTGTAATATCACAACCTAGCGCAGCAAAGGGGGTAAGTAGATCAATATGACTGTATACATATATATTTATGTGTTTATGTGTAATATCACAACCTAGCGCAGCAAAGGGGGTAAGTAGATCAATATGACTGTATACATATAATGTGTAATATCACAACCTAGCGCATCAAAGGGGGTAAGTAGATCAATATGACTGTATACATATATATTTATGTGTTTATGTGTAATATCACAACCTAGCGCAGCAAAGGGGGTAAGTAGATCAATATGACTGTATACATATATATTTATGTGTTTATGTGTAATATCACAACCTAGCGCAGCAAAGGGAGTAAGTAGATCAATATGACTGTATACATATATATTTATGTGTTTATGTGTAATATCACAACCTAGCGCAGCAAAGGGAGTAAGTAGATCAATATGACTGTATACATATATATTTATGTGTTTATGTGTAATATCACAACCTAGCGCATCCAAGGGGGTAAGTAGATCAATATGACTGTATACATATATATTTATGTGTTTATGTGTAATATCACAACCTAGCGCATCCAAGGGGGTAAGTAGATCAATATGACTGTATACATATATATTTATGTGTTTATGTGTAATATCACAACCTAGTGCATCCAAGGGGGTAAGTAGATCAATATGACTGTATACATATATATTTATGTGTTTATGTGTAATATCACAACCTAGCGCATCCAAGGGGGTAAGTAGATCAATATGACTGTATACATATATATTTATGTGTTTATGTGTAATATCACAACCTAGCGCAGCAAAGGGAGTAAGTAGATCAATATGACTGTATACATATATATTTATGTGTTTATGTGTAATATCACAACCTAGCGCAGCAAAGGGGGTAAGTAGATCAATATGACTGTATACATATATATTTATGTGTTTATGTGTAATATCACAACCTAGCGCAGCAAAGGGGGTAAGTAGATCAATATGACTGTATACATATATATTTATGTGTTTATGTGTAATATCACAACCTAGCGCATCCAAGGGGGTAAGTAGATCAATATGACTGTATACATATATATTTATGTGTTTATGTGTAATATCACAACCTAGCGCATCCAAGGGGGTAAGTAGATCAATATGACTGTATACATATATATTTATGTGTTTATGTGTAATATCACAACCTAGCGCTGCAAAGGGGGTAAGTAGATCAATATGACTGTATACATATATATTTATGTGTTTATGTGTAATATCACAACCTAGCGCAGCAAAGGGGGTAAGTAGATCAATATGACTGTATACATATATATTTATGTGTTTATGTGTAATATCACAACCTAGCGCATCCAAGGGGGTAAGTAGATCAATATGACTGTATACATATATATTTATGTGTTTATGTGTAATATCACAACCTAGCGCATCCAAGGGGGTAAGTAGATCAATATGACTGTATACATATATAATTAACACACAAAAATAAATGTATTTCAGAATATACATATATACAAGGAACACACAGTTCCCATAAACTGCAATATAAAGTCACTTTTCAGTGCATCAGACTGTACAAATTAAAACCCAAAAACTGACTAGTGCAGTTTTTTTTAGCTTTTTTAAAACAAAACAAAAAAAACCCAATAATGCCATCTATTTTGAGGGAATTTAGTGCACTTTTAGAAAAACAGAAATCTAATCTCTGGTTAATTTTCGAAGCGCTAATTTCTATCTCGATCTTGCAGTAGCAATGACCAGCCACTTGTAATGGCTGGTTAAATATCATGGCTGGTTAATTAGCGCGTGCCCACAAACGGGCACATTTGCAAGTTTGCGGGCATGTGAAAATGTAACGCTCCATTTCTAATCTAGCCCTAAATACACGCAGGCATTAAATGAAGTAATTTGAACAATGGTTTTCCCAATGTTGCAATTGTGATTTAAGTATTCTTGCAGTTCTACTTGTTCTCGTGAGCTGTATAAAATTATATGTAACTGGTAAATGAGTGCTTGGGATAAGAATAAGGCTATCCTACATACTAATTAATGCCTAAGATAAGCATAAGGCTATCCTACGTACTAAGTAATGTCTGGGATAAGCATACGGCTATCCTATGTACTAATTAAAACCTGTGATAAACATAAGGCTAACCTACAAACTAATTAATGCCTGGGATAAGCATAAGGCTATCGTACATACTAATTTACCCCTACTGTATATAATCATTCTGTTGACACATTCATTAATGTTGTGAATAAGGAATTTGAAAATTTGGTTAGTAAGTCCTCGCATTTGGATGTAAAACATAACTTGACAATTGCTGAAAAGACTGCCCTTGAGAGTTTAAAACAAAATTCTCATATTACAATTAAAGGAGCGGACAAGGGCGGAGCAATTGTCGTTATGGATACATCAAAATACAAAGGCAAAATTTTAAGACAATTGAGTGATCAAGGGGTATATAAGGAACTTGATTGTGATCCTTTGTTTGGGTTTATGACTAGAGTTAGGGAGATACTTAAAACTGCTGTTGATGATGAAATAATCAGTGAAAAAATGTTTGAATATTTGTTTAATCAGAATCCTAAAACCCCTAATTTCTATGTATTACCCAAAATACATAAGGATCTTTATGATCCACCGGGTAGGCCCATAGTGGCCTCCATTGACTCCTTATTCAGTCCAATTGCTAAATTTTTGGAAAAGGTTTTTACTCCTCTAGTAAGACAGGGACGATCTTTTTTGAAAGACACTAGTGATTTTCTAAGTAAAATCAGAAGTTTGGCTGACCTTCCAGAGGATATCATTTTGGCTACTTGGGATGTAAGTAGTCTGTATACTATAATCCCCCATGCTGATGGTTTAAACAGTGTCTGGTCTTCTCTGATGCAGTCAGCCAAGTATTCTGATAGACAAATCAACTTCTTTATGGAGTTATTAGAACTAGTGTTAACCCACAATTATTTTTCTTTTGATGACAGATTTTTTCTGCAGTTACGGGGTACCTCAATGGGTTCAAATGTTGCTCCTGCCTACGCCTGCCTCTATATGGATCAATTGGAGGAACAAGTTATATATACTGATCCTGAATTTCATAAATGTTTGGCTTGGTGGCGCTATATAGATGATCTATTTATCATTTGGCAGGGCGACATTGAATCCATTGAGGCACTCCGTTTAAGAATTGAAAATAAGGTGCCAGCAGTAAAATTTACTGCTAATTATCATACTGAGAGTGTGGCTTTCCTAGACACTGTTGTTATGCGTGCTGGCAACCATTTTGAGACAGACATTTTTAGAAAGCCTACTGACAAAAATACCTTATTGTCCCGTCAAAGCCATCATCCGCCAAGAGTTTTCAAGAGTGTACCAAAATCTCAATTGCTTAGAGTGAAGAGGATAGTCTCTGACCCCTTAACCTGTTCATTGCGCTTAGATGAGATGCGTATGAGGTTTCAAGAAAGAGGTTATTCTTGTGGGGAATTAGAGTCTATCAATCTTCAACCTAAGCATAATGGAGATAAGTCTAAGAAATTGGCCTTTGTTTCTAATTTTAGCAATATGAGTGTTAAATTACATAGAGTGATTTGTAAAAATTGGTTTATGTTAAGGGATTCTATGCCTGAAATTAAGGAGTTTAAATTACCACCTTTTTCTTCTTTTAGAAAGGGTAATTCTATTGGTAAGCAATTAGTTAGGGCTAAGGTAAAATCCATGAAAAATGTAGAAAGGGTTTTTCGACCTATTGAAAATGGGACTTTTCCCTGCCTTAACTGCTCTCATTGCAATAGCATTATTAAGGGTAATACAATAAGTCATCCCCATTCAGGAAAAATCTTTCATATTAAAGGCCATTTCACTTGTAAATCATCTTATGTGGTGTTTGCTCTTAAGTGTCCGTGTGGACTATTATACGTCGGTGAGACGACACAGAGTGTCAAGGAGCGACTCACCCAACATAAGTCTACTATTAGGAACTCCAAAATGAGACACCTTCCTGTCCCCTTTCATTTTTTTGAGAGGGGTCACCAGGTGAATCAGTTGAGATTTATGATACTTGACTCGGTTTCAAAAGGTTCTATTGGCTTTGACAGGGAAAGGATGTTGCTAAAAAAGGAAGCTATGTGGATACATAGACTTAGCACATTACATCCTAGGGGGCTTAATAGAGAATATCATTTGGCAGGTCTGTTTTAATACTCTTTAGGTTAGAGAAAGGATAATAAGTAACAGTAATAAAGAAATAAAAAAACAAAAAAACAAAAAAACAAAAAATAAAAAAGTAATATTAATAACATAACAATAAATATCTCAAATATATGAAATGGGTATGATATATGTTTAAGGTATTAACAGAGAGTGAGGCATGAGAAGTGGTGATTCTTCTTGCTTTAACATCAGATTATATGAGATTGGTTGTTTAATGTTATTAATTGAATGTTATAAAAAAGGTGTGTATTTTCTTTGTATTTTTTCTTTTGATGATGTCATAATTGACAATTGTTAATTGGGGGTGGGTCTATTTGGCTATATAAGATGTACATTTGGCATTTGTTTGTATTGAGCCTGAGGAGGGGGTAACTTACCCCGAAACGTTGCTCTGTATGTGCTGCTGCCTACAGTAAAGAAACTTTGATTCAAATTGATTCCTGAGTGTCTGCCTAATTTCTTTGACATGTACATACTAATTAATGTCTGAGATAAGCATAAGGCTATCCTTCATACTAATTAATGCCTGGGATAAACATATGGCTATCCTGCAAACTAATTATTGGGCTAAGCATAATGCTATCCTACATACTAATTCATGCCTGGGATTAGCATAAGACTATTCTACGTACTTATTAATGCCTGGGGTAAGCATAAGCCTATCCTACATACTAATTAATGCCTGGTATAAGCATAAGGCTATCCTATGTATTAATTAATGCCTGGGAAAAACTAAGGCTATCCTACATACTATTTAATGCCTGGGATAAGCATAAGGCTATCCTACCTATAATTAATGTCCGGGATAAGCATATGACTACCCTACATACAAATTAATGCCTAGGATAAGCATAAGGCTATCCTACATACAAGTAATGCCTGGGATAAACATAAGGCTATCCTACATACTTATTAATGCCTGGGATAAGAATAAGGCTATCCTACAAACTAATTAATGCATGGGATAAGCATAAGTCTATTGTACATGCTAATTAATGCCTAGGATAAGCATAAGGCTATCCTACATAATAATTAATTCCTAGTATAATCATAAGGCTATCCTACATACTAACTAATGCCTGGAATAAACATAAGGCTATCCTATGCACTAATTAATGACTGGGGTAAGCATAAGTCTATCCTACATACTAATTCATGCCTGGGATAAGCAGCTATCCTACTTACTAATTAATGCCTGGGATAAATATAAGGCTATCCTACATACTAATTAATGCCAGGGGAAAACATAAGGCTATCATACATACTAATTTATGCCTGGGATAAGAATAATACTATCCTACATACTAAATAATGCCTGGGATAAGCATAATGCTATCTTACATACTAATTAAGGCCTGGGATAAGCAAAAGCCTATTCTATAAATATGCACTAATTAATGACTGGGGTAATAAGCATAAGTCTATCCTACATACTAATTCATGCCTGGGATAAGCAGCTATCCTACTTACTAACTAATGCCTGGAATAAACATAAGGCTATCCTATGCACTAATTAATGACTGGGGTAAGCATAAGTCTATCCTACATACTAATTCATGCTTGGGATAAGCAGCTTTCCTACATACTAATTAATGCCTGGGATAAACATAAGGCTATCCAACATACTAATTAATGCCTGGGATAAACATAAGGCTATCCTACATACTAATTAATGCCTGGGATAAACATAAGGCTATCCTATGTACTAATTAATGCCTGGGATAAACAGAAGTTTACCCTACATACTAATTAATGCCTGGGATAAACATAAGGCTATCCAACATACTAATTAATGCCTGGGATAAACATAAGGCTATCCTACATACTAATTAATGCCTGGGATAAACATAAGGCTATACTATGTACTAATTAATGCCTGGGATAAACAGAAGTTTACCCTACATACTAATAAATGCCTGGGATAAGCATAAGGCTATCCTATGTACTAATTAATGCCTGGGATAAACATAAGGCTATCCTATGTACTAATTAATGCCTGGGATAAACAGAAGTTTACCCTACATACTAATAAATGCCTGGGATAAGCATAAGGCTATCCTATGTACTAATTAATGCCTGGGATAAACATAAGACTATCCTATGTACTAATTAATGCCTGGGATAAACAGAAGTTTACCCTACATACTAATTAATGCCTTGGAAAAAGGAGAATATTCAAATATCAGTGATAATTATGATAAGTGACTGATCCCTATATGACATGAACATATATATGTCTAGGATTGGCTGGTATTATATGATTTAGCCTCTATGGGGCTTGGTATCTCAGTCACCCTAGATCTATTATAACAAAGAGGTCAGTATATCCTTATTCAAGTGTATAAGGCTGGTCCTATAGTAACACAGAGTACTGCGGTGCGACCTGAGATTCCACAAAGATCTTAATTTATCTTAATTTATTAGGTGGAAAATAGGACGTAAATGATGGTTTATATACGAATAAATAGTTAAATAATATAATGGGGAGTAACAGCTGTGCTGCTAGTATAATGCAAATGATATAATGACACAGGAGTGAGTAAATCATGAAGTCATTTGTACTAGAACTGTGAGGGTTAGAGAAACGCAGCATCTGGGGTCTTCTTATTTTAATTGCTCTCCTTGTGTAATGAATCCAATCTGGAACCGACACAGTACAATATTATTTGAGTACTTATGAGAAAATTTTTCACTATAGTTTCGCCGAACTTTGGGGCTGTTAAGCCTTTCTATGGGGATCTAGCAGTAGTAGCATACTTGTAATGATTGTCTTATTACTAAGGGACTACATAGAATGTGTCTCTTATACTTTCCTATTTGGTACTTTTTTTAGTAATCAATGTTGGTTGCGATACGCAACATACAGTATAATATACTTTTATGTACCATTAGATTTGCTTTAAATCTGAGACACATTTGTACAAAACGACACAGCACTGTTGGTCAGCATTATGGAGCTGTGAGCTGACTGCTGGTCAGCATTATGGAGCTGTGAGCTGACTGTTGGTCAGCATTATGGAGCTGTGAGCTGACTGTTGGTCAGCATTATGGAGCTGTGAGCTGACTGTTGGTCAGCATTATGGAGCTGTGAGCTGACTGTTGGTCAGCATTATGGAGCTGTGAGCTGACTGTTGGTCAGCATTATGGAGCTGTGAGCTGACTGTTGGTCAGCATTATGGAGCTGTGAGCTGACTGTTGGTCAGCATTATGGAGCTGTGAGCTGACTGTTGGTCAGCATTATGGAGCTGTGAGCTGACTGTTGGTCAGCATTATGGAGCTGTGAGCTGACTGTTGGTCAGCATTATGGAGCTGTGAGCTGACTGTTGGTCAGCATTATGGAGCTGTGAGCTGACTGTTGGTCAGCATTATGGAGCTGTGAGCTGAGTGTTGGTCAGCATTATGGAGCTGTGAGCTGACTGTTGGTCAGCATTATGGAGCTGTGAGCTGACTGCTGGTCAGCATTATGGAGCTGTGAGCTGACTGTTGGTCAGCATTATGGAGCTGTGAGCTGACTGCTGGTCAGCATTATGGAGCTGTGAGCTGACTGTTGGTCAGCATTATGGAGCTGTGAGCTGAGTGTTGGTCAGCATTATGGAGCTGTGAGCTGACTGTTGGTCAGCATTATGGAGCTGTGAGCTGACTGTTGGTCAGCATTATGGAGCTGTGAGCTGACTGTTGGTCAGCATTATGGAGCTGTGAGCTGACTGTTGGTCAGCATTATGGAGCTGTGAGCTGAGTGTTGGTCAGCATTATGGAGCTGTGAGCTGACTGTTGGTCAGCATTATGGAGCTGTGAGCTGACTGTTGGTCAGCATTATGGAGCTGTGAGCTGACTGTTGGTCAGCATTATGGAGCTGTGAGCTGACTGTTGGTCAGCATTATGGAGCTGTGAGCTGACTGTTGGTCAGCTTTATGGAGCTGTGAGCTGACTGTTGGTCAGCATTATGGAGCTGTGAGCTGACTGTTGGTCAGCATTATGGAGCTGTGAGCTGAGTGTTGGTCAGCATTATGGAGCTGTGAGCTGACTGTTGGTCAGCATTATGGAGCTGTGAGCTGAGTGTTGGTCAGCATTATGGAGCTGTGAGCTGACTGTTGGTCAGCATTATGGAGCTGTGAGCTGACTGTTGGTCAGCATTATGGAGCTGTGAGCTGACTGTTGGTCAGCATTATGGAGCTGTGATCTGACTGTTGGTCAGCATTATGGAGCTGTGAGCTGACTGTTGGTCAGCATTATGGAGCTGTGAGCTGACTGTTGGTCAGCATTATGGAGCTGTGAGCTGACTGTTGGTCAGCATTATGGAGCTGTGAGCTGAGTGTTGGTCAGCATTATGGAGCTGTGAGCTGAGTGTTGGTCAGCATTATGGAGCTGTGAGCTGACTGTTGGTCAGCATTATGGAGCTGTGAGCTGACTGTTGGTCAGCATTATGGAGCTGTGAGCTGACTGTTGGTCAGCATTATGGAGCTGTGAGCTGACTGTTGGTCAGCATTATGGAGCTGTGAGCTGACTGTTGGTCAGCATTATGGAGCTGTGAGCTGACTGTTGGTCAGCATTATGGAGCTGTGAGCTGACTGTTGGTCAGCATTATGGAGCTGTGAGCTGACTGTTGGTCAGCATTATGGAGCTGTGAGCTGAGTGTTGGTCAGCATTATGGAGCTGTGAGCTGAGTGTTGGTCAGCATTATGGAGCTGTGAGCTGACTGTTGGTCAGCATTATGGAGCTGTGAGCTGACTGTTGGTCAGCATTATGGAGCTGTGAACTGACTGTTGGTCAGCATTATGGAGCTGTGAGCTGAGTGTTGGTCAGCATTATGGAGCTGTGAGCTGACTGTTGGTCAGCATTATGGAGCTGTGAGCTGACTGTTGGTCAGCATTATGGAGCTGTGAGCTGAGTGTTGGTCAGCAATATGGAGCTGTGAGCTGACTGTTGGTCAGCATTATGGAGCTGTGAGCTGACTGTTGGTCAGCATTATGGAGCTGTGAGCTGACTGTTGGTCAGCATTATGGAGCTGTGAGCTGACTGTTGGTCAGCATTATGGAGCTGTGAGCTGACTGTTGGTCAGCATTATGGAGCTGTGAGCTGACTGTTGGTCAGCATTATGGAGCCGTGAGCTGACTGTTGGTCAGCATTATGGAGCCGTGAGCTGACTGTTGGTCAGCATTATGGAGCCGTGAGCTGACTGTTTGTCAGCATTATGGAGCCGTGAGCTGACTGTTGGTCAGCATTATGGAGCCGTGAGCTGACTGTTGGTCAGCATTATGGAGCCGTGAGCTGACTGTTGGTCAGCATTATGGATCTGTGAGCTGAGTGTTGGTCAGCATTATGGATCTGTGAACTGACTGTTGGTCAGCATTATGGAGCTGTGAACTGACTGTTGGTCAGCATTATGGAGCTGTGAGCTGACTGTTGGTCAGCATTATGGAGCTGTGAGCTGACTGTTGGTCAGCATTATGGAGCTGTGAGCTGACTGTTGGTCAGCATTATGGAGCTGTGAGCTGACTGTTGGTCAGCATTATGGAGCTGTGAGCTGACTGTTGGTCAGCATTATGGAGCTGTGAGCTGACTGTTGGTCAGCATTATGGAGCTGTGAGCTGACTGTTGGTCAGCATTATGGATCTGTGAGCTGAGTGTTGGTCAGCATTATGGATCTGTGAGCTGACTGTTGGTCAGCATTATGGAGCTGTGAGCTGACTGTTGGTCAGCATTATGGAGCTGTGAGCTGACTGTTGGTCAGCATTATGGAGCTGTGAGCTGACTGTTGGTCAGCATTATGGAGCTGTGAGCTGACTGTTGGTCAGCATTATGGAGCTGTGAGCTGACTGTTGGTCAGCATTATGGAGCTGTGAGCTGACTGTTGGTCAGCATTATGGAGCTGTGAGCTGACTGTTGGTCAGCATTATGGAGCTGTGAGCTGACTGTTGGTCAGCATTATGGAGCTGTGAGCTGAGTGTTGGTCAGAATTATGGAGCTGTGAGCTGAGTGTTGGTCAGCATTATGGAGCTGTGAGCTGACTGTTGGTTAAGCAACATAGAACTGTTTTACTCTTGGTTACAAACAGGCATCATAAACACTTAGCATTGGGCTGACACCCGATGAACAGTAATATCGGTGCCTAGTCTATACCAGAGTTTTGCCTTATACCTGACATACTTATTTTGCTTACTCTTAGCAGGCAAGTAACAACTTCAATTTTTGTATAAGCTACGGCGATATAGCCACATTTTTTTTGAAAGACATCACTACTTACTTTTACTTCAGATTCTCAATTCTGCAGTGTTATATGCACAGGATATAAATCAATATATATTGAGTAGAGGGGTATTATTTATACACTAGTAGTGATATCACCTGATATCACTTAATACTAACATAAGTGATACGTTAGACTTCAATATATATCACAGTTCTAGTACAAATGACTTTATGATTTACTTACTCCTGTGTCATATCATTTGTATTATACTAGCAGCACAGCTGTTACTCCTCATTATATAACTTAACTATTTATTCGTATATATATCATCATTTACGTCCTGGTGATTTTCCACCTAATAAATTAAGATCTTAACTGGGGAATCTCGGGTCGCACCGCAGTACTCTGTGTTACTATAGGACCAGCCTTATACACTTGAATAAAGATATACTGACCTCTTGCTTATAATAGATCTAAGGTGACTGAGATACCAAGCCCCATAGAGGCTAATTCATATAATACCAGCCAATCCTAGACATATATATGTTCATGTCATATAGGGATCAGTCAGTTATCATAATTATCACTGATATTTGAATATCCTCCTAGGGTCGTTACTTACTTATGCATTGGCATTCTGTAGACAGGAGAAGTGTTGTTAATCCTTGCAAGTTGGCAGCAAGATATTTAATCATACCTGCTGTCTTTTAATTAACAGATAATACAAGTTATTTTTTGATATTTATAATTTAATTAGTGCACAGAAACATTCTCTTTTGGACATTTTCACCTCCTGTTGGTTATGCCCTTATAACTATAACTTAGTACTTATGCTTAAGCACTGCTCCCTTAAGTGACCTAGATACTGACTGCTTATTCTGACAAGGCCCTTTGGAGTTATACTGTCTCTTATATATTTATTTAGTTCCTCCTCTGTTTCTGAATTTACATACTAATTAATGCCTGGGATAAGAATAAGACTATCCTACCTACTAATTAATGCCTGGGATAAGCATAAGGCTATCCTAAATACTTATTAATGCCTGGGATGAGCAAAAGGCTATTCTATGTACTAATTAAAGGAACAGTCTAGTCAAAATTAAACTTTCATGATTCAGATAGGGCATGCAATTTTAAACAACTTTCCAATTTACTTCTATTATCTAATTTGCTCAATTCTTTAGATATCCTTTGTTGAAGAAATAGCTATGCACATGTGTGAGCCAATCACACAAGGACTCTATGTGCAGCAACCAATCAGCAGCTTCTGAGCATATCTAGATATGCTTTTCAGCAAGTGATATCAAAAGAATTAAGCAAATTAGATAATAGAAGTAAATTAGAAAGTTGTTTAAAATGACATGCTCTTTCTAAATCACGAAAGAAAAAATTGGGGTTTTATGTCCCTTTAATGCCTGACATAAGCATACGGATATTTTATATACTAATTAATGCCTTTGATAAACATAAGACTATCCTACATACTAATTATTGTCTGTGATAAGCATAAGGCAATGCTTCATATTAATTAATGCCTGGAATAAGCATAAGGCTATCCTATTTACTAATTAATGACTGAGATAAACATAAGGATATCTTACGTACTAATTAATGTCTGGGATAAGCATAAGGCTATCCTATTTACTAATTAATGACTGAGATAAACATAAGGATATCTTACATACTAATTAATGCCTGGAATAAGCATAAGGCTATCCTATTTACTAATTAATGACTGAGATAAACATAAGGATATCTTACGTACTAATTAATGCCTGGGGTAGGCATAAGCCTATCCTGCATACTTATTAATGCCTGGGATAAACATAAGGCTATCCTATGTACTAATTAATGACTGGGATAAGCATAAGTCTATCCTACATACTAATTATTGCCTGTGATAAGCATAAGGCAATGCTTCATATTAATTAATGCCTGGAATAAGCATAAGGCTATCCTATTAACTAATTAATGACTGAGATAAACATAAGGATATCTTACGTACTAATTAATGTCTGGGATAAGCATAAGGATATCTTACATACTAATTAATGCGTGGGATAACCAAAAGGCTATCCTGCATACTAATTAATGCCTGGAGTAAGCATAATTATGTACTAATTAACGCCTAGGATAATCATAAGGCTATCCTACGTATTAATTAATGCCTGGGATAAACATAAGGCTATCCTATGTACTAATTAATGACTGGGATAAGCATAAGTCTATCCTACATACTAATTATTGCCTGTGATAAGCATAAG
Source organism: Bombina bombina (assembly GCF_027579735.1). Classification (NCBI taxonomy): domain Eukaryota; kingdom Metazoa; phylum Chordata; class Amphibia; order Anura; family Bombinatoridae; genus Bombina; species Bombina bombina. The sequence continues at coordinate 18,369,631 of NC_069503.1, read as the reverse complement.
GCAATGCTTCATAATAATTAATGTCTGGGATAAGCATAAGGCTATCCTATTTACTAATTAATGACTGAGATAAACATAAGGATATCTTACGTACTAATTAATGTCTGGGATAAGCATAAGGATATCTTACGTACTAATTAATGCGTGGGATAACCAAAAGGCTATCCTGCATACTAATCAATGCCTGGAGTAAGCATAATTATGTACTAATTAACACCTAGGATAATCATAAGGCTACCCTACGTACTAATTAATGCCTGGGATAAACATAAGGCTATCCTATGTACTAATTAATGACTGGGATAAGCATAAGGCTATCCTACATACTAATTAATACCTGGGATAAGCAGCTTTCCTACATACTAATTAATGCCTGGGATAAACATAAGGCTATCCTACATACTAATTAATGCCTGGGATAGACATAAGGCTATCCTACATACTAATTAATGCCTGGGATAAACATAAGGTTATCCTACATACTAATTAATGCCTGGGATAAACATAAGGCTATCCTACATACTAATTAATGCCTGGGATAGACATAAGGCTATCCTACATACTAATTAATGCCTGGGATAAACAAAAGGTTATCCTACATACTAATTAATGCCTGGGATAAACATAAGGTTATCCTACATACTAATTAATGCCTGGGATAAACATAAGGCTATCCTACATACTAATTAATGCCTGGGATAGACATAAGGCTATCCTACATACTAATTAATGCCTGGGATAAACATAAGGTTATCCTACATACTAATTAATGCCTGGGATAAACATAAGGTTATCCTACATACTAATTAATGCCTGGGATAAACATAAGGCTGTCCTATGTACTAATTAATGCCTGGGATAGACATAAGGCTATCCTACATACTAATTAATGCCTGGGATAAACATAAGGCTATCCTACATACTAATTAATGACTGGGATAAGCATAAGGCTATCCTACATACTAATTAATACCTGGGATAAGCAGCTTTCCTACATACTAATTAATGCCTGGGATAAACATAAGGCTATCCTACATACTAATTAATGCCTGGGATAAACATAAGGCTATCCTACATACTAATTAATGCCTGGGATAAACATAAGGTTATCCTACATACTAATTAATGCCATTGGAAAACATACGGCTATCCTATGTATTAACTTATGCCTGGGTAAGAATAATACTATCCTACTACCTAATTAATGCCTGGGATAATCATAAGGCTATCCTACTACCTAATTAATGCCTGGGATAATCATAAGGCTATCCTACTACCTAATTAATGCCTGGGATAATCATAAGGCTATCTTACTATTTCTTGTCCTGTTCTTTGTGTTGCTGTTTGCTGCCATGTCACCCCACTTCTGGTACCATGTGATGATCTTTATAATGTATTAGCAAACAGCAAGGAGAGAGAACAAGAATACAGACTTTATTCAGCAGCATCCATCTTAACAATAACTGCCCGCCCCCTCCAATCACATGACTAAAATGTTAACTGTTTGTAGTGCACAGAGTGAACTAAGCATAACTATTGAACTTAAACTATAACATAAAGCATACACATCATTACATCCTGTATCTACCTTTTCACATGCTACACATGTTCTATTGTGGCAACGAAACATCCCATGTGTGGTTAGCCAAGAGGACTCTCTTTTCACTCTTTGTGGCAATTTGGTGGGGGCAATCATGTTGCCAATTGTTTTCCCTCTCTTGTATGCAAACTTACAGTTCTCAACTGAGAGGTTGGCTAGACCATCATCTGCCCTCAAAAGAGGAATATGCCTCCTAACAATCTCACAAATGCCATTGAATTGTTCTGAGTAATCTGTTATAAATAAGATGTTCTCTTTGCCTGAAGTCTGTGTTTGTTTAGCTTTCCTCTTGTCCCCTTTCAACAGATCTGTTCTATCCAATTTCTCTACTATGTCAAATGCCTCCTTAATAACCTTTTTATCATAGCCTCTCTCTTTTAAACATATGGATAGACCTGAGGCTTGTTGCTGGTATTTGGCCAAGTCAGAACAATTTCTTTTCAGACGTATGACCCTTGGCTACCCCCTTGAACACGTTTTTAGGGTGGCTGCTCTTTGCATGCAGGAGGGTGTTACCCGAAATTGGTTTCCTGTAGACACTAGTGGAAACTGTCTTACCATTACTCCCTGACAAAGTTATGTCCAAATAATTGATTTGGACTGCATGCCATTCATGGGTAAAGCCTAAATTCAAGTCATTCGTGTTTAGGTATTTTAAGAAGGTATCATCCTGTTCTGCTTGCCAGATAAGTAACAGGTCATCTATAAATCTCTTGTACAGCACAATCCTCGAGCCGAAGGGGATCCCATCTCCATCTCCATAAATGCGGCACTGCTCCTGTAAGAGGGGGCAAATTTTGCCCCCATGGCAGTGCCACAAATATGGAGATAGAAAACCCCCTCGAACTCGAAGTAATTGTGCCGCAAGAGAAAATTAGTGACCCGCAAGACAAAATCACAGTACTCCTGGATGTCTCCATAGTATTTCTCCATATAAAAGGTAATCGCCAATATGCCCTTCTCATGGGGAATTGATGAATAAAGTGACTTCACGTCAAACATTAGCCACTTATATTCCTTGTCCCAAATTATATGGGAGACTTAATTGAGAATGTGTGTAGAGTCCTTAACATGGCTCCATAGGTCCATCACCATAGGTTGTAATATAAGGTCTAACCATTCCGAAAGGTGTTCCAGTAAGGACCCTATACCACTTACAATGGGTCTCCCTGTTACATTTGTTATAGACTTGTGAATTTTCGGAAGATGGTTAAAAACCGGTGTAACCGGATTTGCCACCAGCAGGTAATCACTTGTCTCTTTGTCAATGAAGCCCCCATGTACCCCATCATCCACCAAATCCTTCAATTTATTTTTAAAAATTCTAGTAGGATCACTGTTAAGAATCCTATAATTTTGTGGATCCTGGAGTTGTCTGAGAGCTTCACCCACAAAAGCAGCCCGGCCCATTACCACCACTGAACCTCCTTTGTCGGCTGCCCTTATGACCAGATTCAAAACCTGTTTAACACTCAGTGGCGCCAAAGTGCTGTGCTGGAACACAAGCGACGCGTTCCAATACATGATAAAACGGAAGTTGTCATACATCACTTCTGTTATATCACGTGAATAAACATTACCTACAGTGAACAAAACATATTCCGACACAACGGATAATAACACTGATGTGAATATATACAAATAATTAACATGAGGTTTCTATAATAGTTACATCTGTCAGCTCTCCTACAGGTGTCTCATAGGCATAACGTGCAGCAATCTCTGGTCTGCAGAGTTATGTTAATTTTCTAAGTGCTGTGTATAAAACTTCATAGTGTCAGGAGCTCGTTTCATCTAGATCCAATGTTATTACTTAACACGTAAAGTCTTATAGGACTGCATATATGAATATAATCAAAGATGCTATGCCACATAACAAGATCTTAACTCCTGACTAATCTATTTCACTGTGTAACAAGTACCATATCCAAAAGGAAGTGAACAACTATAAACAAAACAACATATAAAACTGTTACAGAAGCATTAGTTATTTTGTTGTGAAGAAACTTATTTCCCAGCAGCAATGCCTGAACCAGCCAAGCCAGCGCCTAAGAAGGGCTCCAAGAAAACTGTAACAAGTATCATTTCATAAAGGGTTAACTCTGTTCAGTTTTGAGAAAACTATTTTCTGAGGCAGGTTTCCTAGCATATTGTGTACTGTAATTAAGTTTGTGATAAGCATTCACTGCTAGGTGATAAGAAGGACTCAATTGTTTTCTTGTGTGTACTTGTTATCTGCGGTGGCCTGTCCAAGGGCTTTGTCTAAATGTGTGATGGGGGATTTTATGCTTCCCCCCCTGGGAGTTCCCTGTGTGCATGTAACCTAAATAAAAAGCAGGCTGGGCATCCCAGTCCTCAGTTCTTGGTTGTCCCTCAATCGCAGCGTTGACTCGTTTTTGTGGGCAGAAGGGTATCCTAGCTGTACTACAGCTAAGGGGGATTATTCTACATTTGCGAGACTCATATAGAATACTATGGAAAGCAGTTTCTCCCCTCTTCAGCAATAGGAATCCAGGCTACTAAGCGGTCCATCTCTCAGCGAGACTAAGGGTAACCGTAACATTTGGCGGCAGCGGTGGGATTTTTCCTGGATTTCCTAGGAGAGGTACAGAACGGATGGAGAGCGCTTACGAAAAATTGAAGCGTACAACCCTAAAGGATTTACTTGAAAGCAGAGGGGGGTACGCCAGCAACTGGCCGAGGAGAGAGCTGATCGCAGAATTGACCGAACTGGATCAGAGCTTCACAATGGCGGAAACACCGACCACGATTAGTGACAAAAAAACCAGGATTGTTCGGGAGAGGCTCTCACTGTACGGGCCGAACCCCTCCATGGAATTGGTACAGCAGTTGATGGCGGAAGCGGACAAGGATATACGAGAGACTCGAGCCCACGAACTCAACCTAGCGAACGCACACCGCAATGCTGAAGCCCCGCAGGTAATCATCCCTGTCGAAAATGCTGGGAGGCCCAAGATACCCTATGCGGCATTTCGACCCTTCCTAGAGAGCGAGACAGGGATTGATGAATATTTGGCGGACTTCGAAAGGCAATGTGCCCTGCACCAGATTCCCAACAGGGAGTGGCCCACGATATTGTCTGGGAAACTATCCGGGCGAGCCCTGGAAGCCTTTCGTACTCTGGGTGCTGAGGAAGTGACACAGTATGAGCTAGTTAAGGAGACACTGTTGCGATGGTACGCAGTAACTCCGGACGCGTATCGCCGACAGTTTCGGGGCACGAAAAAGAAGCCTAACGATACCCATATGGAATGGGCGCACCGAATGCGGAGAGCGGCAAATCACTGGATGAGCGGAAGTAAAGCGGTGACTGGTGAGGAAATTTTACAATTGTTTCTCTTAGAACATTTTTATAATGGCATGGAACAGCAAGGGAAGGAATGGCTGCGAGACAGGCGACCTTCTACCTTAGAAGAAGCAGCCAAATTGGCCGATGAACATTATGACTCCCGTCTTCACGAACCCAGAGAGGTTTACCGTGCACCCCCTCGTGCTGAATTCCGAGCCCCGGTGCCCGCAGGGCCCGCCCGACACTCAGGACCACCCAATAACAGCTCTGAGCGTCCCAGACCGACTTGCCACCGATGCAAGCAACCAGGGCATTTCATGGCTAGCTGCCCCCTTAATACGCACCAGACACCCAGGAATTACAATTACCCCTCTGGGGCATATCGTCCGGCCCGGACCCTCTGTGTTAACCAAGAGGCCCCTATGGAGGAATATTTGGGGCCGCTTCACGAGGCGGACCCTGTATATGCTGCCTCAGATAACCGCCAGCACCATCGGCAGAAGGTATGGCTCGAGGGGCGATCTACCAAGGGATTGAGAGACACAGGGGCTACTATCACGCTGGTACAGAGTCATTTGGTGCCGGAGCACAAGCGATCTGGACAGACTGTGGCCGTTAGAGTGGCGGGGGGGGATGTGTACAAAATTCCAACAGCTAAAGTGCATCTTGATTGGGGAGCGGGAAAGGGGGCTGTGAACGTGGGCATAATGGATAATTTACCTGCCGAAGTACTACTGGGCAATGATTTGGGCCCCATGACTTCTGCCTATGCTCCAGTATGCAACAACGAGGCGGACCCAGTGACTACACAGGCCCAAGCCCGGACGGAGCGAGAACTCTCACCAGTGCGGGAGACACAGGTAAGACCTACCCCGACCTTGCCTGACATGTTAGGCCCCATACCCTGGGACACCCCAGATGCTTTCGAGACAGAGTCTAAGACTGACCCGACCTTACAAAAGTACCGGGAACGAGCAGAGACCGGAGGGGGCGGGGCAGATAATGAAACATTCTTATGGGAAAAAGGGAAACTATACCGCTGGACAGAGAAAAGGGGACAGCGTAGGCGACAGCTGGTAGTGCCCCACAAATACCGTCAAGAAATCCTCAAGATAGGCCACGACATCCCCTTAGCAGGCCACCTAGCTGTAACCCGTACCCTACACCGCATTACTCACACGTTCTTTTGGCCAGGGGTACACGCTGACGTTAGAACTTACTGTAACACCTGCGATGTGTGTCAACGAGTAGGAAGGCGAGGCGATCACCCTAAAGCCCATCTAGTAAATATGCCCATTGTAGAGGAACCCTTCAGCCGGGTTGCTATTGACCTAGTGGGACCACTGGCTACCCCTAGTCCCTCCGGTAAGCGCTACATTCTTACCGTAGTGGACTACGCTACCAGGTACCCAGAGGCTGTCGCCCTATCCAACATACAAGCGGATACGGTAGCGAATGCACTAGTACAGGTGTTCTCCCGGGTAGGATTTCCAAAAGAAATCCTATCCGACCGAGGCACCCAATTTACGGCTGAATTGACCCAACAACTCTGGCAGGTTTGCAAAATTAAGTCCCTCCTGAGCTCCCCATACCACCCCCAGACGAACGGGCTGTGTGAGAGGTTCAATGGGACCCTCAAGCAAATGCTCAAGACGTTCACTCAGGAATACCGAGACTGGGAACGCTTCCTGCCGCACCTCCTTTTTGCTTATCGGGAGGTGCCCCAGGAAACGACAGGGTTCTCTCCCTTCGAGTTGCTCTACGGAAGAAAGGTACGGGGACCCCTAAACCTGATCCGGGAGCACTGGGAGGGAGAGATGGAGACTGACGGTGTCCCCATTGTGCCATACGTGCTGGAACTTAGGGACCGAATGGAGCAATTAGCCAAATCCGTGCGGGCTAATCTCCAGTCGGCCCAGAGAAGACAGAAAGTATGGTACGATCGGGGGGCCCGAAAGAGAATCTTTACCATAGGACAAAAGGTGTTAGTACTTAAGCCGGTGAAGACAGACAAATTGCAGGCGTCCTGGCAGGGCCCCTACCAGATCGTAGAGAAAAGGGGAGACACCACTTATGTGATAGCTAGCTGCCACGACAACAATCTTAGAAAGACATTCCATGTAAACATGCTCAAGGAATATTTTGAGCGACCAGAGAACGTGATGGCCGTATGTTGTTCCCCTCAGGAAGGCCCCGACAGTCTACCCATTCCAGACCTATTAGAAAAGAGTCTCCCCACAGGTATAGTGGCTCAGGTTCAGATAGGAGACCGACTTAGCCCCACTGAAAGGGAGCAGCTCAACCAACTCCTACAGTCCAAACACCTCACCTTCTCCCCGAAGCCAGGGTACACTACTTTAACCACCCACCAGGTAGATACTCCGGGACAAGCTCCCTTGCGCCAGGCTCCGTACCGAATCCCCGAAGCAGTTAGGATAGGAATGAAGAAGGAGATCGATGAGATGCTCCAACTCAGGGTAATTGAGCCCTCCGATAGTCCCTGGGCCTCCCCAGTTGTCTTGGTGCCCAAGAAAGATGGGACCACCCGGTTCTGCGTAGACTATCGGAGGCTCAATGAAAAGACCGTGACGGACGCTTACCCTATGCCCAGGGTAGACGAGCTACTCGATCGTATAGCCAGGGGAAATTACCTGACCACTATTGACCTCTGCAAAGGTTACTGGCAGATTCCCCTGGCCCCGGAGGCTATCCCCAAGTCGGCATTCGTCACCCCATTCGGCTTATATCAGTTTAGGGTAATGCCGTTTGGGATGAAGAATGCCCCAGCTACATTCCAGCGCTTGGTGGATAGGCTCCTGGATGGCTTCCAGAGTTTTGCTTGCGCCTACCTGGACGACATAGCGATCCACAGTGAGTCATGGGAGGACCACTTAGCTCACATAGGAATGGTTCTGGATCAGATCCGGGCTGCTGGCCTGACTCTGAAGCCAGAAAAATGCCACTTTGGGATGGCCGAGGTACAGTACCTGGGTCACCGGGTGGGGTGTGGAAAGCAGCGACCAGAGCCGGCCAAGATAGAAGCTGTCGCCAATTGGCCCACCCCCATCACTAAGACTCAGGTCCTAGCCTTCCTGGGCACGGCAGGGTACTATAGACGGTTCGTACCAGACTACAGCACACTTGCCAAACCCCTGACTGACTTGACCAAGAAGAACTTACCTCGACAGGTCCTGTGGTCTCCCCACTGTGAAACGGCTTTCCAGGCTCTCAAAAATGCTCTAATTAACGCTCCTGTCTTGGCGGCTCCAGCCCTTAACAAACGTTTTATCGTCCATACAGATGCTTCCATGTTCGGGCTGGGAGCCGTCCTCAGCCAAGTAGGCGAAGATGGAGGGGAGCATCCAGTTGCCTACATCAGCCGGAAGCTCCTGCCCCGCGAAGTCAGCTATGCAGCGGTCGAAAAGGAGTGTTTGGCTTTGGTGTGGGCATTAAAGAAATTGACTCCCTATTTATATGGGCAGGAGTTCACTCTGGTCACCGACCATAACCCGTTGGTGTGGCTGAACCGGGTCTCTGGAGATAATGGCAGGCTATTACGTTGGAGTTTATCGTTGCAACCCTTCAATTTCACCATTACTTACAGACCTGGGAAACAGAATGGCAACGCCGACGGGTTGTCCAGACAAACCGACCTCAGCCCCGCATAACCAGCTGTCTGGACAGCCTTAGTCTGCCCCGAAAAGGGGTCAGACCGTGTCTGCCAGAGTGTTCCACAGAAAGGGAGCACTGTTACAGAAGCATTAGTTATTTTGTTGTGAAGAAACTTATTTCCCAGCAGCAATGCCTGAACCAGCCAAGCCAGCGCCTAAGAAGGGCTCCAAGAAAACTGTAACAAGTATCATTTCATAAAGGGTTAACTCTGTTCAGTTTTGAGAAAACTATTTTCTGAGGCAGGTTTCCTAGCATATTGTGTACTGTAATTAAGTTTGTGATAAGCATTCACTGCTAGGTGATAAGAAGGACTCAATTGTTTTCTTGTGTGTACTTGTTATCTGCGGTGGCCTGTCCAAGGGCTTTGTCTAAATGTGTGATGGGGGATTTTATGCTTCCCCCCCTGGGAGTTCCCTGTGTGCATGTAACCTAAATAAAAAGCAGGCTGGGCATCCCAGTCCTCAGTTCTTGGTTGTCCCTCAATCGCAGCGTTGACTCGTTTTTGTGGGCAGAAGGGTATCCTAGCTGTACTACAGCTAAGGGGGATTATTCTACATTTGCGAGACTCATATAGAATACTATGGAAAGCAGTTTCTCCCCTCTTCAGCAATAGGAATCCAGGCTACTAAGCGGTCCATCTCTCAGCGAGACTAAGGGTAACCGTAACAAAAACATATAAATTAAAAGCACATAATATACTCTGCACAATTCCTACATCATGTTCAAATTCAACCCATTTGTATCACAGGATGTCAGAGCTAGTTACTAGGGCTACTGGAGTTACTTCTCTCCCAGTTTGTATTTCTAACTTCCTAGAGTATGCTGCCCATTTATATGCACGGTCTACATCTAGACAGGGTATTCCTTTAAATCCCCTCTTATATAGAGGGTGTATATAGACCTGCACATATATGTAGAATACTGGCCCACCCAGGATATACATATGTATCAATCTTGGGGATTTTTAAAAAAAAAATATATATTTAAAAAAATAAAAATACCCTCAAATCAGCTTAGCATTCAGGTGGGAAATTGGTTAGCTCTCATAGGGTTAAGACACAGGGATAATCAGTTAAATTCCCCCAACTGTCCCTTTAAGACACTGGGTAAATCAGTTAAATTACCACAACTGTCCCTTTAAGACACAGGGTAATCAGATACATTCTCCCAAATGTCCCTTTAAGACACAGGTTAATCAGTAAACTCACCCACAACTGTCCTTTTAAGACACAGGGTAATCAGTGAACTCACCCACAACTGTCCCTTTAAGACACAGGGTAATCAGTAAACTCACCCACAACTGTCCCTTTAAGGAACAGGGTAGTCAGTTAAATCCCCCCCACATGCCCCTTTAAGACACAGGGTAATCCGTTAAATTTCCCCAACTATCCCTTTAAGACACAGGGATAATCAGTTAAATTACCCCAAATATTGCTTTAAGACCCAAGGTAAACAGTAACAATTCACACAAAAGCCCCTTTAAGGCACAGGGTAATTAGTAAACTCACCCACAACTGTCTCTTTAAGGCACAGAAGAATCAGTTAAATTCCCCCCACCTACCCCTTTAAGACATAGGATAAATCAGTTAAATTCCACCAACTGTCCCTTTAAGACACAGGGTAATTAGTTAAATTTCCCCAACTATCCTTTTAAGATACAAGGTAAACAGTAAAAATTCACACAAATGCCCCTTTAAGGTATAGGGTAATCAGTTAATTCCCCCCACCAGCTCCTTTAAGACACAGGGTAAATCAATTAAATTCTCCCAACTGTCCCTTTAAGACACAGGGTAATCAGTAAACTCACCCACAGCTGTCCCTTTAATACACATGGTAATCAGTAAACTCACCCAAAACAGTCCCTTTAAGGAACAGGGTAGTCAGTTAAAGCCCCCCACATGTCCCTTTAAGACAGGGTAATCAGTTAAATTCCCCCAACTATCCCTTTAAGACACTTAGATAATCAGTTAAATTACCTAACTGTCTCTTTAAGACTCAGGGTAAATCAGTTAAATGACCCCAACTATCCCTTTAAGACACAGGGTAAACAGTAAACATTCACACAAATGCCCCTTAAAGCACAGGGTAATCAGTTAAATATCCCCACCTGCCCATTTAAAACACTGGGTAAATCAGCTAACCCCCCCCCCCACACACACACACACATGCCCCTTTAAGACACAAGGTAAATCAGTTAAATTCCCCCAACTGTCCATTTAAAAAACAGGGTAATCAGATACATGTCCCTTTAAGACACAGGGTAATCAGTAAACTCACCCACAACTGATCCTTTACGGAACAGGGTAGTCAGTTAACCCTTTGAGTGCTAAGCACTTTCCCACCTGGGCGCTAAGATTTTTTAATGTTTTTTTTTATTTTTTGAACAATTTTTTTTAAAAAAAACTTTTTTTAATTTTTTTCAGACCCCCAAGATTTACACTGTTGGTTAGGCGATTACCTTTCCAATGGTGGGTCTTGGGGGTCTGTAGCTGCTTAGATGCCTGAGATACAGGCTTCTAAGCAGCATGCACCCTGCTCCTATACTTAACATTGTTAAAGGGACACTTTACCCAAAGTTTTTCCTTCGTGATTCAGATAGAGCATGAAATTTTAAGCAACTTTCTAATTTACTCCTATTATCACATTTTCTTCATTCTCTTGGTATCTTTATTTGAAATGCAAGAATGTAAGTTTAGATGCCGGCCCATTTTTGGTGAACAACCTGGGTTGTCCTCGCTGATTGGTGGATAAATTCATCCACCAATAAAAAAGTGCTGTCCAGAGTACTGAAACCAAAAAAAAAGCTTAGATGCCTTCTTTTTCAAATAACGATAGCAAGAGAACGAAATTGATAATAGGAGTAAATTAGAAAGTTGCTTAAAATTGCATGCTCTTTCTGAATTACAAAAGAAAAAAATTGGGTTCAGTGTCCCTTTAAGTATAAATAAAGTTGCCGGGTGACGTCATCACGTTATTGCACATGACATCACCACGCAAAACGGGAAGCCCCGGCGATGTCTGTCACTCTACAGGCACGATCGCTGGGGTAGGAGGGGGTGGGAGCCCCCAGATCTCCCTTAAGGTGGGAGAGTGCTAGTGATTATTAGCACCAGAGTGGGAAACTCTGTGATGGCTCAGAGCCATCATTAGCACTGAAAGGGTTAAATCCCCCCACATGCCCCTTTAAGACACAGGGTAATCAGTTAAATTCCCCCAACTATCCCTTTAAGACACAGGGATAATCAGTTAAATTACCCCAACTGTCCCTTTAAGACACAGGGTAATCAGTTACATTACACCAAATGTCCCTTTAAGACACAGGGTAAATCAGTTAAATTACCCCAACTGTCCCTTTAAACACAGGGAAATCAGTTAAATTCTCCAAACTGTCCTTTTAAGATACAGGGTAATCAGTTACATACCACAAAACTGCCCTTTTAAGAAACAGAGTAATCAGTAAACTCACCCAAACTGTCCCTTTAAGACACAGGGTAATCAGTAAACTCATGTACAAATGTCCCTTTAAGGAACAGGGTAATCAGTTAAATCCCCCCACTTGACCCTTTAAGACACGGGGTAATCATTTAGATTCCCCCAACTGTTCCTTTAAGACACAAGGTAATCAGTTAAATTACCCCAGCTATCCCTTTAAGACACAAGGTAAACAGTAAAAATTCACACAAATGCCCCTTTAAGGCACAGGGTAATCAGTTAAATCCCCCACCTGCCCCCTTAAGACAAAGGCTAATAAGTTAAATTCCCCCAACTGTCCCTTTAAGACACAGGGTAATAAGTTAAATTACCCCAGCTGTCCCTTTAAGACACAAGGTAAACAGTAAACATTCACACAAATGCCCCTTTAAGACACAGGATAATCAGTTAAATTACCACCACTTTAACTTTAAGACATGAGGTATTCAGTTAAATTACCCAACTATCCCTTTACGACACAAGGTAAACCGTAAAAATTTACACAAATGCCCCTTTAAGGCACAGGGTAATCAGTTAAATTATCCCAACTGTCCCTTTAAGAGACAGTGTAATTAGTTACATTACCCCCAACTGTCCTTTTAAGACACAGGGTAAACAGTAAAAAAATCACACAAATGCCCCTTTAAGACACAGGATAATCAGTTAAATTACCCCCACTTTAACTTTAAGACACAGGGTATTCAGTTAAATTACCCAACTATCCCTTTAAGACACAAGGTAAACAGTAAGCATTCACACAAATGCCCCTTTAAGACACAGGGATAATCAGTTAAATTACCCCCACTTTAACTTTAAGACAAAGGGTATTCAGTTAAATTACCCAACTATCCCTTTAAGACACAAGGTAAACCGTAAACATTCACACAAATGCCCCTTTAAGGCAGAGGGTAATCAGTTAAATTATCCCAACCGTCCCTTTAAGAGACAGTGTAATCAGTTACATTACCTCCAACTGTCCCTTTAAGACACAGGATAAATCAGTAAAATTTCCCTCAACTGCCCCTTTAAGACATAGGGTAAATCAGTTAAGTTCCTACAACTGTCCATTTAATACACATGGTAAATTAGTTAAATAACCCCAACTGTCCCTTTAAGACACAGGGTAATCAGTTAAATTACCCCCAACTGCCCCTTTAAGACACAGGGTAATCATTAAAATGTGCTACATACTGAAACATCCAAAGCACAGACCCTAACAGTGTGTCACATGCTAAAACATAAAGAGCAGAGACTCCCAAGAGTGTGTCACATACTAAAATATCCAGAGCAGAGACTCCAAAGAGTGTGTCACATAGTGAAACATGCAGAGCACAGAACTCATATAGTGTGTCTCATAATAAAACATTGTGAGCAATAACATCCACTCCATCTGCCCCTTTGACAGAGGAATATCAATAAAAAAGAGCTACCCATTTAAGACACGCAGTTTGAGGGTATATAATGGTATGAATATATGATTAAATCCTCCCCTCCTGCACCTTTAAGAATAAAACACTTGTTTAATGTATATGATACCCATGGCTGTCACTCATGGGCAGTTTGAGGGGTATGAATATCTGACAGATTCCCCTCTGCTTCTACTGAGCATGCGTGGGGTTGAGTTACCTGTTTAAGGTATGAATATCTGACAGATTCCCCTCTGCTTCTACTGAGCATGCGTGGGGTTGAGTTGCCTCTTTAAGGTATGAATATCTGACAGATTCCCCTCTGCTTCTACTGAGCATGCGTGGGGTTGAGTTACCTGTTTAAGGTATGAATATCTGACAGATTCCCCTCTGCTTCTACTGAGCATGCGTGGGGTTGAGTTGCCTCTTTAAGGTATGAATATCTGACAGATTCCCCTCTGCTTCTACTGAGCATGCGTGGGGTTGAGTTGCCTCTTTAAGGTATGAATATCTGACAGATTCCCCTCTGCTTCTACTGAGCATGCGTGGGGTTGAGTTACCTGTTTAAGGTATAAATATCTGACAGATTCCCCTCTGCTTCTACTGAGCATGCGTGGGGTTGAGTTGCCTCTTTAAGGTATAAATATCTGACAGATTCCCCTCTGCTTCTACTGAGCATGCGTGGGGTTGAGTTACCTGTTTAAGGTATGAATATATGACAGATTCCCCTCTGCTTCTACTGAGCATGCGTGGGGTTGAGTTGCCTCTTTAAGGTATGAATATCTGACAGATTCCCCTCTGCTTCTACTGAGCATGCGCGTGGGGTTGAGTTACCTGTTTAAGGTATGAATATCTGACAGATTCCCCTCTGCTTCTACTGAGCATGCGTGGGGTTGAGTTACCTGTTTAAGGTATGAATATCTGACAGATTCCCCTCTGCTTCTACTGAGCATGCGTGGGGTTGAGTTGCCTGTTTAAGGTATGAATATCTGACAGATTCCCCTCTGCTTCTACTGAGCATGCGTGGGGTTGAGTTGCCTCTTTAAGGTATGAATATCTGACAGATTCCCCTCTGCTTCTACTGAGCATGCGTGGGGTTGAGTTGCCTCTTTAATGTATGAATATCTGACAGATTCCCCTCTGCTTCTACTGAGCATGCGTAGGGTTGAGTTGCCTCTTTAAGGTATGAATATCTGACAGATTCCCCTCTGCTTCTACTGAGCATGCGTGGGGTTGAGTTGCCTCTTTAAGGTATGAATATCTGACAGATTCCCCTCTGCTTCTACTGAGCATGCGTGGGGTTGAGTTACCTGTTTAAGGTATGAATATCTGACAGATTCCCCTCTGATTCTACTGAGCATGCGTGGGGTTGAGTTGCCTCTTTAAGGTATGAATATCTGACAGATTCCCCTCTGCTTCTACTGAGCATGCGCATGGGGTTGAGTTACCTGTTTAAGGTATGAATATCTGACAGATTCCCCTCTGCTTCTACTGAGCATGCGCGTGGAGTTGAGTTACCTGTTTAAGGTATGAATATCTGACAGATTCCCCTCTGCTTCTACTGAGCATGCGCGTGGGGTTGAGTTACCTGTTTAAGGTATGAATATCTGACAGATTCCCCTCTGGTTCTACTGAGCATGCGCGTGGAGTTGAGTTACCTGTTTAAGGTATGAATATCTGACAGATTCCCCTCTGCTTCTACTGAGCACGCGTGGGGTGGAGTTGCCTCTTTAAGGTATGAATATCTGACAGATTCCCCTCTGCTTCTACTGAGCATGCGTGGGGTTGAGTTACCTGTTTAAGGTATGAATATCTGACAGATTCCCCTCTGCTTCTACTGAGCATGCGTGGGGTTGAGTTGCCTCTTTAAGGTATGAATATCTGACAAATTCCCCTCTGCTTCTACTGAGCATGCGCGTGGGGTTGAGTTACCTGTTTAAGGTATAAATATCTGACAGATTCCCCTCTGCTTCTACTGAGCATGCGTGGGGTTGAGTTGCCTCTTTAAGGTATGAATATCTGACAGATTCCCCTCTGCTTCTACTGAGCATGCGTGGGGTTGAGTTGCCTCTTTAAGGTATGAATATCTGACAGATTCCCCTCTGCTTCTACTGAGCATGCGTGGGGTTGAGTTGCCTCTTTAAGGTATGAATATCTGACAGATTCCCCTCTGCTTCTACTGAGCATGCGCGTGGGGTTGAGTTACCTGTTTAAGGTATAAATATCTGACAGATTCCCCTCTGCTTCTACTGAGCATGCGTGGGGTTAAGTTGCCTCTTTAAGGTATGAATATCTGACATATTCCCCTCTGGCTTTTTGCTTCAAATACTGTGTTAACACACAGTGGTCCCCTAATGGGGTGAGTGCAGCAAATACGAAAATCACTACTAGACAGCTGTTTTGTTCTAATTAGAACTCATCAGTTGTAGATAGATTTTTGATTGCTGCTGGGTAAAGCTCATTCCAGGGCAAAATCAAAATTCATTAAAATTATGGTGGAGATAAAAGCTGAGATTAAAATGATCCATATCGCAAAAGTAAATCAATAGAAATGATTGCACAGGCAATAATAATAATTATACTCATATTGATAATAATAATAATATAATAATAATAAATGTAATCATATTGATAATAATAATATAATGATAATAAATGTAATCATATTGATAATAATAATATAATAATAATTATACTCATATTGATAATAATAATATAATAATAATAAATGTAATCATATTGATAATAATAATATAATGATAATAAATGTAATCATATTGATAATAATAATATAATAATAATAATAATTATACTCATATTGATAATAATAATATAATAATAATAATAATTGTAATCATATTGATAATAATATAATAATAATAATAATTGTAATCATATTGATAATAATAATTAAATAATAATAATAATTGTAATCATATTGATAATAATAATAATAATAATTGTAATCATATTGATAATAATAATATAATAATAATAATTATACTCATATTGATAATAATAATAATATAATAATAATTGTAATCATGAATGAACACGCAGATAATTGTATTTTATTTGTGTAGGTTTAATAGATAAATATATCTGTATATATCTATTCCTGCATATATTCATAAAGATATAAAGGTATAGATATACATTTTACCAAAAACTTTGGGTAGAACTTTGGGTTGCGATATCTAAAGTTAGTGTGCATTGGGTTTTACTCGTTTGTAAACATTTAACTTTCATCTTGTAATACACGTGCTAACCCGCCAGCGGAGACAGTTTACTTAATGCGCTTAATTAGCACTCCACTTAAACCTAAAATTAAATATTTTTTTTTTATGTTTTAAGGTATTTAACTGGAAATG
Source organism: Bombina bombina (assembly GCF_027579735.1). Taxonomy (NCBI): domain Eukaryota; kingdom Metazoa; phylum Chordata; class Amphibia; order Anura; family Bombinatoridae; genus Bombina; species Bombina bombina. The sequence continues at coordinate 18,352,801 of NC_069503.1, read as the reverse complement.
GCTCAAAAGTGTATATATATATATATAATGTATGTGTATTTGTTTATATGTGTATATATGATAGTATATACATATCTACACATATGAACATATAAATACACGTATATACATTTATATACACACATACAGATATTTAGACATATAAACATATAAGTCCAATAGACAGCTGTCACTCTCTGGGCGCCATTTGGATTTGTATGTATATATATATATACAGGGAGTGCAGAATTATTAGGCAAGTTGTATTTTTGAGGATTAATTTTATTATTGAACAACAACCATGTTCTCAATGAACCCAAAAAACTCATTAATATCAAAGCTGAATATTTTTGGAAGTAGTTTTTAGTTTGTTTTTAGTTTTAGCTATTTTAGGGGGATATCTGTGTGTGCAGGTGACTATTACTGTGCATAATTATTAGGCAACTTAACAAAAAACAAATATATACCCATTTCAATTATTTATTTTTACCAGTGAAACCAATATAACATCTCAACATTCACAAATATACATTTCTGACATTCAAAAACAAAACAAAAACAAATCAGTGACCAATATAGCCACCTTTCTTTGCAAGGACACTCAAAAGCCTGCCATCCATGGATTCTGTCAGTGTTTTGATCTGTTCACCATCAACATTGCGTGCAGCAGCAACCACAGCCTCCCAGACACTGTTCAGAGAGGTGTACTGTTTTCCCTCCTTGTAAATCTCACATTTGATGATGGACCACAGGTTCTCAATGGGGTTCAGATCAGGTGAACAAGGAGGCCATGTCATTAGATTTTCATCTTTTATACCCTTTCTTGCCCGCCACGCTGTGGAGTACTTGGACGCGTGTGATGGAGCATTGTCCTGCATGAAAATCATGTTTTTCTTGAAGGATGCAGACTTCTTCCTGTACCACTGCTTGAAGAAGGTGTCTTCCAGAAACTGGCAGTAGGACTGGGAGTTGAGCTTGACTCCATCCTCAACCCGAAAAGGCCCCACAAGCTCATCTTTGATGATACCAGCCCAAACCAGTACTCCACCTCCACCTTGCTGGCGTCTGAGTCGGACTGGAGCTCTCTGCCATTTACCAATCCAGCCACGGGCCCATCCATCTGGCCCATCAAGACTCACTCTCATTTCATCAGTCCATAAAACCTTAGAAAAATCAGTCTTGAGATATTTCTTGGCCCAGTCTTGACGTTTCAGCTTGTGTGTCTTGTTCAGTGGTGGTCGTCTTTCAGCCTTTCTTACCTTGGCCATGTCTCTGAGTATTGCACACCTTGTGCTTTTGGGCACTCCAGTGATGTTGCAGCTCTGAAATATGGCCAAACTGGTGGCAAGTGGCATCTTGGCAGCTGCACGCTTGACTTTTCTCAGTTCATGGGCAGTTATTTTGCACCTTGGTTTTTCCACACGCTTCTTGCGACCCTGTTGACTATTTTGAATGAAACACTTGATTGTTCGATGATTACGCTTCAGAAGCTTTGCAATTTTAAGACTGCTGCATCCCTCTGCAAGATATCTCACTATTTTTGACTTTTCTGAGCCTGTCAAGTCCTTCTTTTGACCCATTTTGCCAAAGGAAAGGAAGTTGCCTAATAATTATGCACACCTGATATAGGGTGTTGATGTCATTAGACCACACCCCTTCTCATTACAGAGATGCACATCACCTAATATGCTTAATTGGTAGTAGGCTTTCGAGCCTATACAGCTTGGAGTAAGACAACATGCATAAAGAGGATGATGTGGTCAAAATACTAATTTGCCTAATAATTCTGCACTCCCTGTATATATATATATATATATATATATATATATATATATATATATATATATATATAATACATCTTTTACACATTTTATTTACTTTCATTTGTTTGCTTATTTTCAGAGCTAGCCCCATTTGTACCTAATTTAACAAGTTTATATAACCCCAAGTGATAAGAGACGTTACTTACATGAAGGTGCCACCAGCGTTTTCTTGCCTGGCACTTGCCCTGGTTAAAGGGAATTACAGTGCTGGGTGTTGTTACAAGAAAATAAAGTGATATACAGAGTCAGTTTGTAGACAGTTAAAGTGGTGGTGAGGAGCTAAGAAGAAACGAAACTAATTATAGAACCCCCAGTTGTGGTCACAGTGTTACAAGAAACTGCTCTGTTGTGTCACAGACCCAGTGTTTGTAACAACTTGTTTTTTAACATAACTGAAAGGAAATAGCCCAGAGACTATGTTAAGCTCACACAAATCTTACACCTAAGAGAGTCACATACAGTCAATGGGGCTGATTTATCAATGTACAGCGTATCATGTCTGCCAGACATCGCTGAATGCTGATTGCAGGGCCACCATCAGGGGGTGACAGGGGTGACTCCTGTCAGGGGCCCAATGGGCCAGGGGGGCCCCATGAGGCAAGAACTAGAATTTTTTTTTTTAATTTTGGCAGCCACCAGTGGGTACTACAGCAGAGTGCTAATTGAGCATGGGAAATGTTATTACAAGGAGTAAAGTATTAGTGTTTGAGAGGATTTTTGAGTGTGCACTAAACCACTATGCACAGTGTGAGACAGACTAGGCACTTTGTTTGTACAGTGTGTGCCTGAGTCAGACAGCAGATCACTTTCATTTGCAGAGGAGGTAGGACTTACTTAGCAAATGTTTTTTATTTCTTCGTGCAATTTTGGATTGTAACTTCAGTGTGGTAGTAGTTGTATGGTGGGGCCAGGGGTCCATAAAAACAAATTTTTTAGCAATATGTAGCAGTGTATTTATGATTATTTGACAATGCTGTGGAAATTCTATATTTAAAGCCATTTAGAAATGTTTCCTCCTCAATACACAAATGGTAGGTGCCCTTTTGGCAGATATTAGTTTTTTTTATTACTATATATATTTTCATTACATTCCAGTTTACTGCCCCTTTATGCAAGGACTTGCTCAGTGTTTGAAATGAGACAGGTTAACTTAACACTGTTCAGTTTACACTACAGCTGACTTAATTTTGAAATACATACCAACAAGCCTAAATCCTGCATTAAACCAGATCTAATGGTATGAGTACCACAGCTTATGGTTCCACCAAGACCATATAGAGTACAGCATTTTCAAAATACATAAGTACAGCTGACAGATGGGAACATTTGGACACTATATTTGAAGTGGTGCTCTTGGTTGGGGAAAATGGGGAAAAACAAACAAACATATGTCAACCTTTTAAAAGTACTTTTCTTCATCTAGCCATCTACCCAGATCATTAATGTACAATTTTTAATTCACAGAATTATTTTTGTTTACACATTTACAAATATTATTCTTTAAAAAGTGTTCTCTTAATTTCTGCAATTTTTTTATCATGCATGTCACACACTGTTGATTTAGGGGATGCAAGGTGCATAAATGTTTCCTCCTGTGCGTGTTTCTGTGGGTGTATGTGTTTATGTCTTTGTGCTTTGGTTTGTGTCTGAGTGTGTATGTATTTTTTTTTCTGTGGTTCTCTCTGTGAGGGTGGGTGTGTATGTCTTTGTGCATTTTCTGTGGATGTCTGTAAGGGTGTGTGCATATGCCTTTGACCTTTTTCTATGGGTGTCTCTGCGAGGGTGTGTGTATGTTTGCCTTTGTGTATTTTCTCTGGATACCTCTGTGAGGGTGGGTGTGTATATCTGTTTTCTGTGGATGTCTCTGTAAAGGTGAGTGTGTGTGTGTATGTATGTATGTGTTTTCTGTGGATGTCTCTGTGAGGGTATGTGTTTTCTGTGGGTGTGTGTATGTCTTTGTGTGTTTTCTGTGGATGTCTCAGTGAGAGTATGTGTATGTATGTCTTTCTGTGTTTTATGTGGTTGTCTCTCTGTGTGTGTATGTCTTTGTGTGTTTTCTGTGGGTGTCTGTGTGTGTGTGTATGTCTTTATGTGTTTTCTGAGGCTGTCTCTGCCGGTGTTTCCTTGGGTGTATGTGCAAGTTTGAGTTTGTGTGTGTAGTGATGTCACGAATAGTTCGCCGGCGAATAGTTCCCGGTGAACACAGCATGTTCGCGTTCGCCGCAGCGGGCGAACATATGCGATGTTCGATCCGCCCCCTATTCGTCATCATTGAGTAAAACTTTGACCCTGTACCTCACAGTCAGCAGGCACATTCCAGCCAATCAGCAGCAGACCCTCCCTCCCAGACCCTCCTACCTCCTGGACAGCATCCATTTTAGATTCATTCGGAAGCTGCATTCTTAGTGAGAGGAAGGACAGTGTAGCTGCTGCTGATTTAATAGGGAAATCGATAGCTAGGCTAGTGTATTCAGTGTCCACTACAGTCCTGAAGGACTCATCTGATCTCTGCTGTAAGGACAGCACCCCAAAAAGCCCTTTTTATGGCTAGAACTTCAATCTGTTTTTTTTTTTCCTGTGTAATCTAATTGCAGTTGCCTGCCTGTCAGCGTGTGTGTCAGGCTCACAGCGTATACTGTGCCCACTTGCCCAGTGCCACCACTCATATCTGGTGTAACAGTAGTGTAAATTTAAAAAAAACAACACTTTTTTGACTGTGTTAAATAATAGCAGTCAGTTTCCTTCACACGTGTGCGTTTCAGTGCCTGCCAGGGCACAGTGTCACCCCAGTGCAACTCATATCTGGTGTAACAGTAGTGTACATTTAAAAAAAAAACACTTTTTTGACTGTGTTAAATAATAGCAGTCAGTTTCCTTCACACGTGTGCGTTTCAGTGCCTGCCAGGGCACAGTGTCACCCCAGTGCAACTCATATCTGGTGTAACAGTAGTGTACATTTAAAAAAAACAACACTTTTTTGACTGTGTTAAATAATAGCAGTCAGTTTCCTTCACACGTGTGCGTTTCAGTGCCTGCCAGGGCACAGTGTCACCCCAGTGCAACTCATATCTGGTGTAACAGTAGTGTACATTTAAAAAAAACAAAAACTTTTTTGACTGTGTTAAATAATAGCAGTCAGTTTCCTTCACACGTGTGGGTTTCAGTGCCTGCCAGGGCACAGTGTCACCCCAGTGCAACTCATATCTGGTGTAACAGTAGTGTACATTTAAAAAACAACAACACTTTTTTGACTGTGTTAAATAATAGCAGTCAGTTTCATTTACACGTGTGCGTTTCAGTGCCTGCCAGGGCACAGTGTCACCCCAGTGCAACTCATATCTGGTGTAACAGTAGTGTACATTTAAAAAAAAACATTAAGTCAGCACACAAACGCCATTGTCCATTGGGCTTAAAGACACCTAGAATAAGATTATTATATGAGCTGTGCACCTGTCTGATAATACCTCTTTCTTCCAAACTCCTTATGATCTCTGCCAGAGAATCATATGAGGCTAAAGGAAGTCTGTATTGTTTGACAAATACAGGTGGTGCATTGGGATCTGTTTGTATTCTTGCAATGTGCAAGTCTGTAGTACCACAGTCATAAGAATCCTTAGCAAAAATATTCTTGTACTCCATCAGGAGTTCTGGCAGCTGTTGGCGTTCATCATCGCTGGAACAGCCATTAGCTAAGGATATTTGCTCTTCGACTATTTGCTGAAATCCTGGAAAGATTTCAGGCTGTCCTATTTCATAGGCTTCTTCCAACCTAGAGGTGAGATCCCCTTGATTATAATTTACATTGCCCCCCTGACTCTGGGTATTGTGGTAATCTTGCTGTTTGATTGGCTGATCAAACACTAGAGAGGCTTCTTCAATTTTACAGATGCCTCTGAGCTGAAGGGATAAATAGACTGAATATTAAACAGACCCTCTGGCATACATGCAAAGGATTGTTCTATTAATTGTTCTTCAGTTAAGTATCCTTCAGGTATTAGCCCAATTACATTATTCTGGAATCCAAAAGTGTAATAACTTGATTCCAGTGCATATCCTATGGTAGTTCCCTTGGATAATGTTATATCCTGTGGGGTCATGTTATGCACAACAATATGTATTGGAACAGTTCCAATATTCACCATAGGAGTGTAGGTCACTGTGACACCCAGATTTTGTATTCTATGGGAGAGGCAAATCAGTGTTTCAGAAGTTTTTAATTTCTGACCTCTCTTTACCTGTAATGGTAAAATAAATTTATCAGCCCCAGCAGGAATTATAACATCGCTAGATACCTGCATATTCACGGCATATGGTAATTGCTGGTTTGACTTCAGGGCTGCATTTTCATCCTGAAATACTTCAGGGCCCCCCTTTAACCTGCTCCAGAGGCAAGAGTTAATGAAATCTATTTGTATGGCATATCTATGTAAGATATCATTTCCAATGTATATTTGATTATGGGGAGTATTTAAAACTAAAAACAGGTGCTTCACTGACTTATTACCAATAGAGATAGATAATAAGCACTTAGCTGTGATGTTATTGCTTTCAGACCTGTTATCCAGGTTGTGGACACAGTGGTCTTGGGGAGAAAGATATTTAATCACTTAAGGTTCAGCTATTTGCGCTAATAAACCTTCGCTTATATAGCTAGCTTCCTGTTTTAAACTCAACTTGGCATATTTTGTTGTACCAAGGTCATGCATTTGTATAGGGATAAATAGATCCTCTTTAACTCTCTCAATCTCTGTGAGGTATTGAGCGTGGCCTCCCCCCTTAGGGATTCTATGATCCCCTTGTGGAGAGATATGGTTAATACATCGCCATCTAGGGAAATATTCGCTATCTTTCCAGGCAAAATTTTAAAAGTATTACCATCAGAGCCACTTAAAGGAGTCTGATCATCTATTTGTAGAATAGTGATTTCAGGTACAGAGTTATTCCTGAAATGAATCTCCACAGCATCTGGTTTCTCTTCCACCACGTGATAGCTATGTCGGGTGCGAGATATACCAGGTTTTTCATAATTGATGGGCCTTTTAACTTGTGACCAAATTACATTATTTATGCAATCAATTATGGTGTATGAATATCTGACAGATTCCCCTCTGCTTCTACTGAGCATGCGCGTGCGGTTGAGTTACCTGTTTAAGGTATAAATATCTGACAGATTCCCCTCTGCTTCTACTGAGCATGCGTGGGGTTGAGTTGCCTCTTTAAGGTATGAATATCTGACAGATTCCCCTCTGCTTCTACTGAGCATGCGTGGGGTTGAGTTGCCTCTTTAAGGTATGAATATCTGACAGATTCCCCTCTGCTTCTACTGAGCATGCGCGTGGGGTTGAGTTGCCACTTTAAGGTATGAATATCTGAGAGATTCCTCTCTGCTTCTACTGAGCATGCGCGTGGGGTTGAGTTGCCTCTTTAAGGTATGAATATCTGACAGATTCCCCTCTGCTTCTACTGAGCATGCGCGTGGGGTTGAGTTACCTGTTTAAGGTATAAATATCTGACAGATTCCCCTCTGCTTCTACTGAGCATGCGTGGGGTTAAGTTGCCTCTTTAAGGTATGAATATCTGACATATTCCCCTCTGGCTTTTTGCTTCAAATACTGTGTTAACACACAGTGGTCCCCTAATGGGGTGAGTGCAGCAAATACGAAAATCACTACTAGACAGCTGTTTTGTTCTAATTAGAACTCATCAGTTGTAGATAGATTTTTGATTGCTGCTGGGTAAAGCTCATTCCAGGGCAAAATCAAAATTCATTAAAATTATGGTGGAGATAAAAGCTGAGATTAAAATTATCCATATCGCAAAAGTAAATCAATAGAAATGATTGCACAGGCAATAATAATAATTATACTCATATTGATAATAATAATAATATAATAATAATAAATGTAATCATATTGATAATAATAATATAATGATAATAAATGTAATCATATTGATAATAATAATATAATAATAATAATTATACTCATATTGATAATAATAATATAATAATAATAAATGTAATCATATTGATAATAATAATATAATGATAATAAATGTAATCATATTGATAATAATAATATAATAATAATAATAATTATACTCATATTGATAATAATATAATAATAATAATAATTGTAATCATATTGATAATAATATAATAATAATAATAATTGTAATCATATTGATAATAATAATTAAATAATAATAATAATTGTAATCATATTGATAATAATAATAATAATTGTAATCATATTGATAATAATAATATAATAATAATAATTGGAATCATATTGATAATAATAATATAATAATAATAATTATACTCATATTGATAATAATAATAATATAATAATAATTGTAATCATGAATGAACACGCAGATAATTGTATTTTATTTGTGTAGGTTTAATAGATAAATATATCTGTATATATCTATTCCTGCATATATTCATAAAGATATAAAGGTATAGATATACATTTTACCAAAAACTTTGGGTAGAACTTTGGGTTGCGATATCTAAAGTTAGTGTGCATTGGGTTTTACTCGTTTGTAAACATTTAACTTTCATCTTGTAATACACGTGCTAACCCGCCAGCGGAGACAGTTTACTTAATGCGCTTAATTAGCACTCCACTTAAACCTAAAATTAAATATATTTTTTTTATGTTTTAAGGTATTTAACTGGAAATGGCTCAAAAGTGTATATATATATATATATAATATATGTGTATTTGTTTATATGTGTATATATGATAGTATATACATATCTACACATATGAACATATAAATACACGTATATACATTTATATACACACATACAGATATTTAGACATATAAACATATAAGTCCAATAGACAGCTGTCACTCTCTGGGCGCATTTGGATTTGTATGTATATATATATATATACAGGGAGTGCAGAATTATTAGGCAAGTTGTATTTTTGAGGATTAATTTTATTATTGAACAACAACCATGTTCTCAATGAACCCAAAAAACTCATTAATATCAAAGCTGAATATTTTTGGAAGTAGTTTTTAGTTTGTTTTTAGTTTGAGCTATTTTAGGGGGATATCTGTGTGTGCAGGTGACTATTACTGTGCATAATTATTAGGCAACTTAACAAAAAACAAATATATACCCATTTCAATTATTTATTTTTACCAGTGAAACCAATATAACATCTCAACATTCACAAATATACATTTCTGACATTCAAAAACAAAACAAAAACAAATCAGTGACCAATATAGCCACCTTTCTTTGCAAGGACACTCAAAAGCCTGCCATCCATGGATTCTGTCAGTGTTTTGATCTGTTCACCATCAACATTGCGTGCAGCAGCAACCACAGCCTCCCAGACACTGTTCAGAGAGGTGTACTGTTTTCCCTCCTTGTAAATCTCACATTTGATGATGGACCACAGGTTCTCAATGGGGTTCAGATCAGGTGAACAAGGAGGCCATGTCATTAGATTTTCATCTTTTATACCCTTTCTTGCCAGCCACGCTGTGGAGTACTTGGACGCGTGTGATGGAGCATTGTCCTGCATGAAAATCATGTTTTTCTTGAAGGATGCAGACTTCTTCCTGTACCACTGCTTGAAGAAGGTGTCTTCCAGAAACTGGCAGTAGGACTGGGAGTTGAGCTTGACTCCATCCTCAACCCGAAAAGGCCCCACAAGCTCATCTTTGATGATACCAGCCCAAACCAGTACTCCACCTCCACCTTGCTGGCGTCTGAGTCGGACTGGAGCTCTCTGCCATTTACCAATCCAGCCACGGGTCCATCCATCTGGCCCATCAAGACTCACTCTCATTTCATCAGTCCATAAAACCTTAGAAAAATCAGTCTTGAGATATTTCTTGGCCCAGTCTTGACGTTTCAGCTTGTGTGTCTTGTTCAGTGGTGGTTGTCTTTCAGCCTTTCTTACCTTGGCCATGTCTCTGAGTATTGCACACCTTGTGCTTTTGGGCACTCCAGTTATGTTGCAGCTCTGAAATATGGCCAAACTGGTGGCAAGTGGCATCTTGGCAGCTGCACGCTTGACTTTTCTCAGTTCATGGGCAGTTATTTTGCACCATGGTTTTTCCACACGCTTCTTGCGACCCTGTTGACTATTTTGAATGAAACGCTTGATTGTTCGATGATCACGCTTCAGAAGCTTTGCAATTTCAAGAGTGCTGCATCCCTCTGCAAGATATCTCACTATTTTTGACTTTTCTGAGCCTGTCAAGTCCTTCTTTTGACCCATTTTGCCAAAGGAAAGGAAGTTGCCTAATAATTATGCACACCTGATATAGGGTGTTGATGTCATTAGACCACACCCCTTCTCATTACAGAGATGCACATCACCTAATATGCTTAATTGGTAGTAGGCTTTCGAGCCTATACAGCTTGGAGTAAGACAACATGCATAAAGAGGATGATGTGGTCAAAATACTCATTTGCCTAATAATTCTGCACTCCCTGTATATATATATATATATATATATATATATATATATATATATATATATATATATTTAATACATCTTTTACACATTTTATTTACTTTCATTTGTTTGCTTATTTTCAGAGCTAGCCCCATTTTTACCTAATTTAACAAGTTTATATAACCCCAAGTGATAAGAGACGTTACTTACATGAAGGTGCCACCAGCGTTTTCTTGCCTGGCACTTGCCCTGGTTAAAGGGAATTACAGTGCTGGGTGTTGTTACAAGAAAATAAAGTGATATACAGAGTCAGTTTGTAGACAGTTAAAGTGGTGGTGAGGAGCTAAGAAGAAACGAAACTAACTATAGAACCCCCAGTTGTGGTCACAGTGTTACAAGAAACTGCTCTGTTGTGTCACAGACCCAGTGTTTGTAACAACTTGTTTTTTAACATAACTGAAAGGAAATAGCCCAGAGACTATGTTAAGCTCACACAAATCTTACACCTAAGAGAGTCACATACAGTCAATGGGGCTGATTTATCAATGTACAGCGTATCATGTCTGCCAGACATCGCTGAATGCTGATTGCAGGGCCACCATCAGGGGGTGACAGGGGTGACTCCTGTCAGGGGCCCAATGGGCCAGGGGGGCCCCATGAGGCAAGAACTAGATTTTTTTTTTTTTAATTTTGGCAGCCACCAGTGGGTACTACAGCAGAGTGCTAATTGAGCATGGGAAATGTTATTACAAGGAGTAAAGTATTAGTATTTGAGAGGATTTTTGAGTGTGCACTAAACCACTATGCACAGTGTGAGACAGACTAGGCACTTTGTTTGCACAGTGTGTGCCTGAGTCAGACAGCAGATCACTTTCATTTGCAGAGGAGGTAGGACTTACTTAGCAAATGTTTTTTATTTCTTCGTGCAATTTTGGATTGTAACTTCAGTGTGGTAGTAGTTGTATGGTGGGGCCAGGGGTCCATAAAAACAAATTTTTTAGCAATATGTAGCAGTGTATTTATGATTATTTGACAATGCTGTGGAAATTCTATATTTAAAGCCATTTAGAAATGTTTCCTCCTCAATACACAAATGGTAGGTGCCCTTTTGGCAGATATTAGTTTTTTTTTATTACTATATATATTTTCATTACATTCCAGTTTACTGCCCCTTTATGCAAGGACTTGCTCAGTGTTTGAAATGAGACAGGTTAACTTAACACTGTTCAGTTTACACTACAGCTGACTTAATTTTGAAATACATACCAACAAGCCTAAATCCTGCATTAAACCAGATCTAATGGTATGAGTACCACAGCTTATGGTTCCACCAAGACCATATAGAGTACAGCATTTTCAAAATACATAAGTACAGCTGACAGATGGGAACATTTGGACACTATATTTGAAGTGGTGCTCTTGGTTGGGGAAAATGGGGAAAAACAAACAAACATATGTCAACCTTTTAAAAGTACTTTTCTTCATCTAGCCATCTACCCAGATCATTAATGTACAATTTTTAATTCACAGAATTATTTTTGTTTACACATTTACAAATATTATTCTTTAAAAAGTGTTCTCTTAATTTCTGCAATTTTTTTTATCATGCATGTCACACACTGTTGATTTAGGGGATGCAAGGTGCATAAATGTTTCCTCCTGTGCGTGTTTCTGTGGGTGTCTGTGTTTATGTCTTTGTGCTTTGGTTTGTGTCTGAGTGTGCATGTATTTTTTTTTCTGTGGTTCTCTCTGTGAGGGTGGGTGTGTATGTCTTTGTGCATTTTCTGTGGATGTCTGTAAGGGTGTGTGCATATGCCTTTGACCTTTTTCTATAGGTGTCTCTGCGAGGGTGTGTGTATGTTTGCCTTTGTGTATTTTCTCTGGATACCTCTGTGAGGGTGGGTGTGTATATCTGTTTTCTGTGGATGTCTCTGTAAAGGTGAGTGTGTGTGTGTATGTATGTATGTGTTTTCTGTGGATGTCTCTGTGAGGGTATGTGTTTTCTGTGGGTGTGTGTATGTCTTTGTGTGTTTTCTGTGGATGTCTCAGTGAGAGTATGTGTATGTATGTCTTTCTGTGTTTTATGTGGTTGTCTCTCTGTGTGTGTATGTCTTTGTGTGTTTTCTGTGGGTGTCTGTGTGTGTGTGTATGTCTTTATGCGTTTTCTGAGGCTGTCTCTGCCGGTGTTTCCTTGGGTGTATGTGCAAGTTTGAGTTTGTGTGTGTAGTGATGTCACGAATAGTTCGCCGGCGAATAGTTCCCGGTGAACACAGCATGTTCGCGTTCGCCGCAGCGGGCGAACATATGCAATGTTCGATCCGCCCCCTATTCGTCATCATTGAGTAAAACTTTGACCCTGTACCTCACAGTCAGCAGGCACATTCCAGCCAATCAGCAGCAGACCCTCCCTCCCAGACCCTCCTACCTCCTGGACAGCATCCATTTTAGATTCATTCGGAAGCTGCATTCTTAGTGAGAGGAAGGACAGTGTAGCTGCTGCTGATTTAATAGGGAAATCGATAGCTAGGCTAGTGTATTCAGTGTCCACTACAGTCCTGAAGGACTCATCTGATCTCTGCTGTAAGGACAGCACCCCAAAAAGCCCTTTTTATGGCTAGAACTTCAATCTGTTTTTTTTTTTTCCTGTGTAATCTAATTGCAGTTGCCTGCCTGTCAGCGTGTGTGTCAGGCTCACAGCGTATACTGTGCCCACTTGCCCAGTGCCACCACTCATATCTGGTGTAACAGTAGTGTACATTTAAAAAAAACAACACTTTTTTGACTGTGTTAAATAATAGCAGTCAGTTTCCTTCACACGTGTGCGTTTCAGTGCCTGCCAGGGCACAGTGTCACCCCAGTGCAACTCATATCTGGTGTAACAGTAGTGTACATTTAAAAAAAAAAAACACATTTTTGACTGTGTTAAATAATAGCAGGCAGTTTCCTTCACACGTGTGCGTTTCAGTGCCTGCCAGGGCACAGTGTCACCCCAGTGCAACTCATATCTTGTGTAACAGTAGTGTACATTTAAAAAAAAAAAAACTTTTTTGACTGTGTTAAATAATAGCAGTCAGTTTCCTTCACACGTGTGGGTTTCAGTGCCTGCCAGGGCACAGTGTCACCCCAGTGCAACTCATATCTGGTGTAACAGTAGTGTACATTTAAAAAAAAAAAACACTTTTTTGACTGTGTTAAATAATAGCAGTCAGTTTCATTTACACGTGTGCGTTTCAGTGCCTGCCAGGGCACAGTGTCACCCCAGTGCAACTCATATCTGGTGTAACAGTAGTGTACATTTAAAAAAAAACATTAAGTCAGCACACAAACGCCATTGTCCATTGGGCTTAAAGACACCTAGAATAAGATTATTATATGAGCTGTGCACCTGTCTGATGATACCTCTTTCTTCCAAATTCCTTATGATCTCTGCCAGAGAATCATATGAGGCTAAAGGAAGTCTGTATTGTTTGACAAATACAGGTGGTGCATTGGGATCTGTTTGTATTCTTGCAATGTGCAAGTCTGTAGTACCACAGTCATAAGAATCCTTAGCAAAAATATTCTTGTGCTCCATCAGGAGTTCTGGCAGCTGTTGGCGTTCATCATCGCTGGAACAGCCATTAGCTAAGGATATTTGCTCTTCGACTATTTGCTGAAATCCTGGAAAGATTTCAGGCTGTCCTATTTCATAGGCTTCTTCCAACCTAGAGGTGAGATCCCCTTGATTATAATTTACATTGCCCCCCTGACTCTGGGTATTGGGGTAATCTTGCTGTTTGATTGGCTGATCAAACACTAGAGAGGCTTCTTCAATTTTACAGATGCCTCTGAGCTGAAGGGATAAATAGACTGAATATTAAATAGACCCTCTGGCATACATGCAAAGGATTGTTCTATTAATTGTTCTTCAGTTAAGTATCCTTCAGGTATTAGCCTAATTACATTATTCTGGAATCCAAAAGTGTAATAACTTGATTCCAGTGCATATCCTATGGTAGTTCCCTTGGATAATGTTATATCCTGTGGGGTCATGTTATGCACAACAATATGTATTGGAACAGTTCCAATATTCACCATAGGAGTGTAGGTCACTGTGACACCCAGATTTTGTATTCTATGGGAGAGGCAAATCAGTGTTTCAGAAGTTTTTAATTTCTGACCTCTCTTTACCTGTAATGGTAAAAGAAATTTATCAGCCCCAGCAGGAATTATAACATCGCTAGATACCTGCATATTCACAGCATATGGTAATTGCTGGTTTGACTTCAGGGCTGCATTTTCATCCTGAAATACTTCAGGGTCCCCCTTTAACCTGCTCCAGAGGCAAGAGTTAATGAAATCTATTTGTATGGCATATCTATGTAAGATATCATTTCCAATGTATATTTGATTATGGGGAGTATTTAAAACTAAAAACAGGTGCTTCACTGACTTATTACCAATAGAGATAGATAATAAGCACTTAGCTGTGATGTTATAGCTTTCAGACCTGTTATCCAGGTTGTGGACACAGTGGTCTTGGGGAGAAAGATATTTAATCACTTAAGGTTCAGCTATTTGCGCTAATAAACCTTCGCTTATATAGCTAGCTTCCTGTTTTAAACTCAACTTGGCATATTTTGTTGTACCAAGGTCATGCATTTGTATAGGGATAAATAGATCCTCTTTAACTCTCTCAATCCCTGTGAGGTATTGAGCGTGGCCTCCCCCCTTAGGGATTCTATGATCCCCTTGTGGAGAGATATGGTTAATACATCGCCATCTAGGGAAATATTCGCTATCTTTCCAGGCAAAATTTTAAAAGTATTACCATCAGAGCCACTTAAAGGAGTCTGATCATCTATTTGTAGAATAGTGATTTCAGGTACAGAGTTATTCCTGAAATGAATCTCCACAGCATCTGGTTTCTCTTCCACCACGTGATAGCTATGTCGGGTGCGAGATATACCAGGTTTTTCATAATTGATGGGCCTTTTAACTTGTGACCAAATTACATTATTTATGCAATCAATTATGGTGCTTAATCGCTTCAGGAGATCACTACCAATAATTAAACTATCAGTTGGCAGATCCACTATAATGACAGGGTGTTTTATGACCCCGTTCCCCAATTTAAATTTTAACCAGGCAGTACCGTAAACTTTTAGGGAGTCACCCCCAACACCTATTAGAGAACCGTCAAAGTCTGTTATTTTAGGTTTGTGGGGTGTTAGCTCATTTAGCTGTGTGTAGTACCTGTGGGATAAGATAGTTGCCTGAGATCCGGTGTCAATTAATCCCATGATAGGGTTGGAGACTGAATCTTGTAGCTCAACTAATACATAATACCTTCCTGCAGTTTCTACCATTTCACACATGAAGTTGGCGTTATCATACATCTGTGGGCTTCGCCACGTGTTACCTGAATTCGCCGTGTTTTCCGATGCAGAAGAAACTTCATACCTACCGGTCTCCTCTATGACAGGGCCGGCTGGATTCTTGTGTACTGCATCTGTGGAAATAAGGTTAAGAGAGTGCTGCAAAGGAAGAGGTTTGTTAATTTTTCCCGGATGAGGTTGCCTGTCATCACAGCTAAATTGTCCGTTTTCGGTCTGTGGGGAGAGAACATGATTAGTATCATTGATATTTATTATTGCATTTTGTATATCTCTCCCCTCCCCTTCAAGTGATACTGCAGTATTTATGACTGTGCCTGTGGTCCACTGCTGACCACTGACTGTACCCCTAAAAAAGTATTGTTCGGTTGCTGAGCCGTAGAAGGTTGACTCATATTAGCGCATTGTTCGCTCAACCGATTTAACTGGGTAAACAGCATATCTACCTGATTGTACAAGTTACCTCTACCCCTGGGCCTATCTCTTGGTGCCCCATAATAATGATTCCTGGATCATTGGGTTCCCTCAGAATCAGGGCCACTATTTCTATTTTGGCGTGGTTGCCCCTGGGGTTCAGCTTGTTCAGTATTAGTACTTTGGGGAGCATTATATACCTGGGGTGTCTGGTTACCCTGAGAATATCTTTGCCATCTATTGTATCTACCCTTGCGCGGATACCAATTATTTGGTGAGTATTCTCTTTGTGAGTAATTATTCACCTTATTATGTCCCCCACTTTGGTTATAGTCTCCCTGCGCCTCAACCTGTGTAGGGGAGGGGGCAGAATTAAACCTCTGTGGAGATGGCCTGTTTTGACTGGCCACCTCCGCATAGGTTTTCTTTTTAGACTCCAAATTGAGAAGGCTAGGTGACACCCTAGTTTCTGCTACAATTTTGGGTTTTGATTCCTTTTTCACCCCCTGTTCACTGGATTGCTGAATAGAGTATAACTTTGTACTCTCTTTGATCAGCCATTCCAATGAGCAGTCCTCATCAAAATCTCTAGCTAAGTTAATTTTGATGGGTGTAGGCAGTGCTTCAAAAAATAAATTTACAAATTCTGAGCCATCAAATCTGGGGTTATCTTCAGCCATACTATACGCATTCTTCAATTCAGAAAGGAATTCGATTGGACTCTGATTCGCACGACACTTTAAACCATATACCGCTATTTTCGCGGCAGTTTTAGTGTGATATTGCCCGAATTCTTTTTTGCATTCTCGTTTTATCCCATTCCAGGAATGAATATTCATATCCTTTAGTGAAGCAAAGAATTTGTAATGTTTACTGTCAAATACCCAAGGCAGAAATTCAATTTTCAATTTCTCACTTGTAACATTCATTATAGCTAACGCATTTTCAAAAGCCTCTAAATGATCAATAACAGATGTTGTTCCCTTATTGGAGAATATAGGTACTGAACGTTGTACGAAGGTGATTATTTTATGGGAATCATATACTTTATCAGATTTACTTTGGGATTCTCTGTTAGAGTTTCCCTCCCCCGCACCAGCTGCGTTACAGCAGTCCTCTGGATTTATATCATGAGGTGACTGCCTATTTGGGAAATCTATTTCTGACCCATTAGGGGTCATTTGTCTATACTGTTCCATATATTTCTGTACCTCGTCCCTGACGCGTTCGCTAAAGGAGTTAGCATTTTCTGCATTATTCTCACTGTTAATATAAGGGTTTTCATTATGGTGATATGACCTTTTTAAATCACTTAATTCTCTCTGGCTTTGCACAAGCTGTTTATTTAAATCTTGTATCTGTGCGAGTAAGTCTATGTTATGCTTATCTAAGGCGGTTAGGTTTTGGGCAAATTCATCCATTTTATTTTCGGCTATTTTTAAATCCTCTTCGCGTCTGCGTGAGGAACAAATACTACTTTCTAGCTCCTGTATTTGCAATCGTTTGTCTATGACACAAAACGACATTTCATCAATAATGCATATTAAAAGGGGCCAAGATTTTAGTATTAGTTTGTCTCGCTTTTTGAGAGTCTTGCATTGATTAATCATTAATAATTCCTGGAAGAATTCATTCTCTTCATTCCACATATTATTGTTAACGGTAATAGCTTTAGCCCTAGTTTCAAGCATATCCAAAAAATCATTTAATTCACCCGCAATATTAAGCTTCCCTTTAATGTAACTTAAGATATCTTTCTTAAGGACCTGACCTTTAGTAATGGGTATTGTAATGGGACCATTTTCATCGCTATGTATAGAATTAAATGAGTCACTTCTGGCTACAGACATTATTATATTGGTTTAGTATTTAGTTAAATTAAAACGCTAATACAATTTTTGCCAATAAAAAGAGAGGAAAAAAAAAATTATATTTAAAAAAATAGTATTAATTTTGAAATATGAAAAATTTATATTTCGAAATATGAAAAATTAATATTTTGATTAACTTTGAAAATATGAAAAATTAATATTTTTATTAATTTTTCTAAAATTAATCTTTAATAATATTTCGAGATATTAATATCAATCTCGAAATATGAAAATCAATATTTCAATTTTTCAAAAATTATATCTTCAAAATATTAATATCGAAATATGAAACTTTTTCTCTCTTTTATAATAATTTCTATTTATTACAAATATATGATATCAAAATGATGAATTTTAATAAACCTCAAACAGTGCCTCCATTTCCAGTAAAGCCATCATGTTTTGAAAGCCCCTCTAGCAATTCACGGGCCTCTTTACTCGGATACAGTCTCCCCACTTTCTCTATGAATTTTCGTGCTTTCTCATGATCTCCACCCGCTAGCGCCTCTTGCCCGATTCGCACACATCGCTGCGCCTCATCTTTATAATTTAACTGTAGTGACTATGCATATAACTTATTCTAAAACATCACATGTAATTTCGATACTTTACCAAATAAACCAATCGACATCCAATATTCCTTAATAGGAATGTTTTCACCTCAGAATTACCAATAAGTATAATTTTGCAGTCAATGAGAAGAATAGATCAGCTTTGCTTTGAATATATGGTATTTCACGCCAGCATCCAATTACAAGTCAGCTCAGCCAAAATCTGTTTGAGGTCAGCCCTTCTGAATGTAATGACCAGCAAAATATCTGATTAAAGATATATATTTATTAATCTTGAAATATATGATTAACATATATATTTATTAACCTTACATATACCTTGACATACCCTAACACCAACTCTAGCCCTAAACCTATAACTAGCCCTACCCCTAATATTAGCACTATGTCTAACCGTAATCTATGCCTAGCCTTGTCATAACCTTAAACCTAGCCTGAACCCTAGCCCTACTGCTAATCACTAAGTCTAACCCTAACCTATCCTTAGCCTCAAACCCAACCCTTTTCATAACCCTAGCCTGAGCCATAGCCCTAGCACTAACAATAAACTTACCCCAATCTTCGTCACAACCCTAACTCTAACTCTAATCTCCTCAACCCTAGGTCTAGCCTGATAAATGTCTCTTATGTATGCAGGACTCGCAGAATACAAATTATCTGCTTACATGAATAATTTGAAATAAGAGGCAAACCCTCTATCCTATTAATTGTAATATACAGCAATGCATATGAAACTATACATGAAAACCAGTTAAAATTAAATGAAATCATTGTAATGTGAGCTAAACAGAAATGTTAGAGTTTCCAAGTTAAAATGCAGAGAACCCGCCAAGATGTAACTTTTCTAAACAAGACAATTATTGTTATGGAAGCAGATTGTAGGTAATGTGTTTGGTTTAAAGACCTGATTATCAAAAATGCTTTTTTTTTTTTACTTAAATAAGTGTATTGTAATTTCTGAGCAAACGTCACCAACATACACTTGATGACATAAATCAGGAAGAACAGGAGGTGTAAAATTTCTAGACAATACAATAAGTGTTGTGAGAGAACTTCAGACACACTGAAGGAACACCCCTGTCAGGCCTGTTTTTTGAAACTGCCAAGATAATTTATGTAACATAAAAATATCAATAATTATACAGTCCATTTGGCTGTTATTAATACACTCATAAACATAAGCCCAGATTACGAGTTTTGAGCGCTATAGGGAAAGTAACATCTGCAGCTTTTTTCAGCGGTATGGCACTTCCTATAGCGTTGGTATTACGAGTCTAAAAAAAGACGTCGTTTGCGGGCGTATGGCAGCTTAGAGCTCCATACCGCACCCAAATACCAGTGCTGCTATGAGCTGCTTTTATGTGCTAGTGCACGATTTCCCCATAGACTTCAATGGGGAGAGCCGGCTAAATAAAAGCCTAACACCTGCAAAAACAGAGCGTAAAGCTCCGTAACGTAGCCCCATTAACGTCTATGAGGAAACATTTTTTTATGTTTAAACCTAACACCCTAACATAAACCCGAGTCTAAACACCCCTAATCTGCTGCCCCTAACATCGCCACCACCTACATTACAGTTATTAACCCCTAATCTGCCACCCAAACATCGTCGCCACCTAACTACAGTTATTAACCCCTAATCTGCTGCCCCTAACATCGCCGCCACCTACATTACAGTTATTAACCCTTAATCTGCTGCCCCTAACATCGCCGCCACCTACATTACAGTTATTAACCCCTAATCTGCTGCCCCTAACATCGCCGCCACCTACATTACAGTTATTAACCCTTAATCTGCTGCCCCTAACATCGCCGCCACCTACATTACAGTTATTAACCCATAATCTGCCACCCCTAACATCGTCGCCACTATACTAAAGTTATTATCCCTTAAACCTAACCCTAAGTCTAAACCTAACCCTAACGTAACCCTAACACCCACTGACTTTAAACTAATTACAAATAAAACTTACTATTAATAGCTAAATTATTCCTATTTAAAACTAAATACTTGCCAGTAAAATAAACCCTAAGCTAGCTACAATGTAACTAATAGTTACATTGTATCTAGCTTAGGGTTTATTTTTATTTCACAGGTAAGTTTGTATTTATTTTAACTAGGTAGATTAGTTATTAAATAGTTATTAACTATTTACTAACTACCTAGCTAAAATAAGTACAAACTTACCTGTATTATTATTATTATTATTATCGGTTATTTGTAGAGCGCCAACAGATTCCGCAGCGCTAACCTGTAAAATAAAAACCTAACCTGTCTTACAATAAATCCTAACATTACAATACAATTAAACCTAACATTACACTACAATTAAATAAATTAAATAGAATTATCTAAATTACAAAAAAGAAAAAAACACTAAATTACACAAAATAAAAAAGAAATGATCAGATATTTAAACTAATTACACCTAATCTAATAGCCCTATCAAAATAACAAAGTCCCCCCCAAAATATTAAAACCCCTAGCCTACAATGAACTACCAATGGCCCTTAAAAGGGCCTTTATTGCGGGGCATTGCCCCAAAGATAACAGCACTTTTACATGGCAATAAAAAATACAAACAACCCCCCAACAGTAAAACCCACCACCCACACAACCAAACCCCTCCAAATAAAAAACTATCTAAAAAAACTAAGCTCCCCATTGCCCTTAAAAGGCATTTAGCTCTTTTTCTGCCCAAACATGTATTATTAAGCACACCTTTCCCATCAGTGGAACATTCGCTTCTTAGACACCTTTAAGAACAAATGCACATAAAACCACATAGCAGGATGCGGTTGACTATGCAGCTTGTGTATGTAGATAAATAGTGATTTCAATTGCCGGAATTAAATTATATTTCTAAGATTAAAAAAAACTAACAAAAAAAAACACAAATGTCATTAACAGGTCAAACCAAAATAATATCTTCCTGTCATGAAAAAAGTATCAGCATCTCTACAAACTGCTCTTTTTCGGTAAATATGTTGTCTCCCAAAAGTTGTATAAACATTCAGCTTTTTTAAACATTTATAGAAATTCTGTAGACTAGTTTTTAACCCTAACCCAAACTATCTGACGTTTAGCTTTAACACTATCCTGTACCTACACCTGTACCCTAGCATTAGTCC
The DNA here is from genome assembly GCF_027579735.1 of Bombina bombina. Taxonomy (NCBI): domain Eukaryota; kingdom Metazoa; phylum Chordata; class Amphibia; order Anura; family Bombinatoridae; genus Bombina; species Bombina bombina. Next base: position 18,331,202 of record NC_069503.1, on the reverse strand, counting down.
TTGCACAACAATTACCCATACTAAACAGAAATGTTAGTGTTTCCAAGTTAAAATGCAGAGAACCCGCCAAGATGTAACTTTTCTAAACAAGACAATTATTGTTATGGAAGCAGATTGTAGGTAATGTGTTTGGTTTAAAGACCTGATTATCAAAAAACTCTTCAGCTTGGAGTGAAATAATTGTACAGACTCCATAGGAGCAGGTTGACAGTAAAGTAAAAATTCAAAGTTTGATGTAAATAGTATACATTAAAATCAAAATAATTAAACTTGTATTTGCATCTAGTTTAGTGTATATTGTTTTTTTTACTTAAATAAGTGTATTGTAATTTCTGAGCAAACTTCACCAACATACACTTGATGACATAAATCAGGGAGAACAGGAGGTGTACAATTTCTAGACAATACAATAAGTGTTGTGAGAGAACTCCATTTGGCTGTTATTAATACACTCATAAACATAAGCCCAGATTACAAGTTTTGAGCGCTATAGGGAAGATAACATCGGCAGCTTTTTTCAGCGGTATGGCACTCCCTATAGCACTGGTATTACGAGTCTAAAAAAAGCCATCGTTTGCGGGCTTATGGCAGCTTAGAGCTCCATACTGCACCCAAATACCCGCACTGCTATGAGCTGCTTTACGTGCTCGTGCACGATTTCCCCAAAGACTTCATTGGGGAGAGCCGGCTAAAAAAAAGCCTAACACCTGCAGAACGGAGTGTAACACCCTAACATAAACCCTGAGTCTAAACACCCCTAATCTGCTGCCAGTAACATCGCCGCCACCAAGATTACAGTTATTAACCCCTAATCTGCCACCCAAACATCGTCGCCACCTACCTACACTTATTAACCCCTAATCTGCTGCCCCTAACATTGTCGCCACCTACATTACAGTTATTAACCCCTAATCTGCCGCTCCCAATATAGTCGCCACTTAACTACACTTATTAACTCCTAATCTGCTGCCCCTAACATCGCCGCCACCTACATTACAGTTATTAACCCCTAATCTGCTGCCCCTAACATCGTCGCCACCTACATTACAGTTATTAACCCCTAATCTGCTGCCCCTAACATCACCGCCAACTACATTAGTTATTAACCCCTAATCTGCCGCCCCCAACATCGTCGCCACTATACTAAAGAAATTATTCCTATTTAAAACGAAATACTTACCTGTAAAATAAAACATTAGCTAGCTACAATGTAACTAATAGTTATATTGTAGCTATCTTACGGCTAGATTTAGAGTTTTGTCGGTAACGACCCGCGTAGCTAACACCGGCTTTTTTCTGGCCGCACCATAAAAATAACTCTGGTATTGAGAGTCCACAGAATGGCTGCGTTAGGCTCCAAAAAGGGAGCGTAGAGGCATATTTAACGCCACTCCAACTCTCGATACCAGAGTTGCTTACGGACGCGGCCAGCCTCAAAAACGTGCTCGTGCACGATTCCACCATAGGAAACAATGGGGCTGTTTGAGCTGAAAAAAAACCTAACACCTGCAAAAAAGCCGCGTTCAGCTCCTAACGCAGCCCCATTGTTTTCTATGGGGAAACACTTCCTACGTCTGCACCTAACACCCTAACATATACCCCGAGTCTAAACACCCCTAGCCTTACACTTATTAACCCCTAATCTTCCGCCCCCGCTATCGCTGACCCCTGCATATTATTTTTAACCCCTAATCTGCCTCTCCGTAAACCGCCGCTACTTACATTATCCCTATGTACCCCTAATCTGCTGCCCCTAACACCGCCGACCCCTATATTATATTTATTAACCCCTAATCTGCCCCCCACAACGTCGCCTCCACCTGCCTACACTTATTAACCCCTAATCTGCCGAGCGGACCGCACCGCTATTATAATAAAGTTATTAACCCCTAATCCGCCTCACTAACCCTATAATAAATAGTATTAACCCCTAATCTGCCCTCCCTAACATCGCCGACACCTAACTTCAATTATTAACTCCTAATCTGCCGACCGGAGCTCACCGCTATTCTAATAAATGTATTAACCCCTAAAGCTAAGTCTAACCCTAACACTAACACCCCCCTAAGTTAAAAATAATGAATTTTCGTGCTTTCTCATGATCTCCAGCCGCTAGCGCCTCTTGCCCGATTCGCACACAGCGCTGCGCCTCATCTTTATAATTTAACTGTAGTGACTATGCATATAACTTATTCTAAAACATCACATGTAATTTCGATACTTTACCAAATAAACCAATCGACATCCAATATTCCTTAATAGGAATGTTTTCACCTCAGAATTACCAATAAGTATAATTTTGCAGTCAATGAGAAGAATAGATCAGCTTTGCTTTGAATATATGGTATTTCACGCCAGCATCCAATTACAAGTCAGCTCAGCCAAAATCTGTTTGAGGTCAGCCCTTCTGAATGTAATGACCAGCAAAATATCTGATTAAAGATATATATTTATTAATCTTGAAATATATGATTAACATATATATTTATTAACCTTACATATACCTTGACATACCCTAACACCAACTCTAGCCCTAAACCTATAACTAGCCCTACCCCTAATATTAGCACTATGTCTAACCGTAATCTATGCCTAGCCTTGTCATAACCTTAAACCTAGCCTGAACCCTAGCCCTACTGCTAATCACTAAGTCTAACCCTAACCTATCCTTAGCCTCAAACCCAACCCTTTTCATAACCCTAGCCTGAGCCATAGCCCTAGCACTAACAATAAACTTACCCCAATCTTCGTCACAACCCTAACTCTAACTCTAATCTCCTCAACCCTAGGTCTAGCCTGATAAATGTCTCTTATGTATGCAGGACTCGCAGAATACAAATTATCTGCTTACATGAATAATTTGAAATAAGAGGCAAACCCTCTATCCTATTAATTGTAATATACAGCAATGCATATGAAACTATACATGAAAACCAGTTAAAATTAAATGAAATCATTGTAATGTGAGCTAAACAGAAATGTTAGAGTTTCCAAGTTAAAATGCAGAGAACCCGCCAAGATGTAACTTTTCTAAACAAGACAATTATTGTTATGGAAGCAGATTGTAGGTAATGTGTTTGGTTTAAAGACCTGATTATCAAAAATGCTTTTTTTTTTACTTAAATAAGTGTATTGTAATTTCTGAGCAAACGTCACCAACATACACTTGATGACATAAATCAGGAAGAACAGGAGGTGTAAAATTTCTAGACAATACAATAAGTGTTGTGAGAGAACTTCAGACACACTGAAGGAACACCCCTGTCAGGCCTGTTTTTTGAAACTGCCAAGATAATTTATGTAACATAAAAATATCAATAATTATACAGTCCATTTGGCTGTTATTAATACACTCATAAACATAAGCCCAGATTACGAGTTTTGAGCGCTATAGGGAAAGTAACATCTGCAGCTTTTTTCAGCGGTATGGCACTTCCTATAGCGTTGGTATTACGAGTCTAAAAAAAGACGTCGTTTGCGGGCGTATGGCAGCTTAGAGCTCCATACCGCACCCAAATACCAGTGCTGCTATGAGCTGCTTTTATGTGCTCGTGCACGATTTCCCCATAGACTTCAATGGGGAGAGCCGGCTAAATAAAAGCCTAACACCTGCAAAAACAGAGCGTAAAGCTCCGTAACGTAGCCCCATTAAAGTCTATGGGGAAACATTTTTTTATGTTTAAACCTAACACCCTAACATAAACCCGAGTCTAAACACCCCTAATCTGCTGCCCCTAACATCGCCACCACCTACATTACAGTTATTAACCCCTAATCTGCCACCCAAACATCGTCGCCACCTAACTACAGTTATTAACCCCTAATCTGCTGCCCCTAACATCGCCGCCACCTACATTACAGTTATTAACCCTTAATCTGCTGCCCCTAACATCGCCGCCACCTACATTACAGTTATTAACCCATAATCTGCCACCCCTAACATCGTCGCCACTATACTAAAGTTATTATCCCTTAAACCTAACCCTAAGTCTAAACCTAACCCTAACGTAACCCTAATACCCACTGACTTTAAACTAATTACAAATAAAACTTACTATTAATAGCTAAATTATTCCTATTTAAAACTAAATACTTGCCAGTAAAATAAACCCTAAGCTAGCTACAATGTAACTAATAGTTACATTGTATCTAGCTTAGGGTTTATTTTTATTTCACAGGTAAGTTTGTATTTATTTTAACTAGGTAGATTAGTTATTAAATAGTTATTAACTATTTACTAACTACCTAGTTAAAATAAATACAAACTTACCTGTAAAATAAAAACCTAACCTGTCTTACAATAAATCCTAACATTAAAATACAATTAAACCTAACATTACACTACAATTAAATAAATTAAATAGAATTATCTAAATTACAAAAAAGAAAAAAACACTAAATTACACAAAATAAAAAAGAAATGATCAGATATTTAAACTAATTACACCTAATCTAATAGCCCTATCAAAATAACAAAGTCCCCCCCAAAATATTAAAACCCCTAGCCTACAATGAACTACCAATGGCCCTTAAAAGGGCCTTTATTGCGGGGCATTGCCCCAAAGATAACAGCACTTTTACATGGCAATAAAAAATACAAACAACCCCCCAACAGTAAAACCCACCACCCACACAACCAAACCCCTCCAAATAAAAAACTATCTAAAAAAACTAAGCTCCCCATTGCCCTTAAAAGGCATTTAGCTCTTTTTCTGCCCAAACATGTATTATTAAGCACACCTTTCCCATCAGTGGAACATTCGCTTCTTAGACACCTTTAAGAACAATTGCACATAAAACCACATAGCAGGATACGGTTAACTATGCAGCTTGTGTATGTAGATAAATAGTGATTTCAATTGCAGGAATTAAATTATATTTCTAAGATTAAAAAAAACTAACAAAAAAACCCACAAATGTCATTAACAGGTCAAATCAAAATAATATCTTCCTGTCATGAAAAAAGTATCAGCATCTCTACAAACTGCTCTTTTTCGGTAAATATGTTGTCTCCCAAAAGTTGTATAAACATTCAGCTTTTTTAAGCATTTATAGAAATTCTGTAGACTAGTTTTTAACCCTAACCCAAACTATCTGGCGTTTAGCTTTAACACTATCCTGTACCTACACCTGTACCCTAGCATTAGTCCTTGCACAACAATTACCCATACTAAACAGAAATGTTAGTGTTTCCAAGTTAAAATGCAGAGAACCCGCCAAGATGTAACTTTTCTAAACAAGACAATTATTGTTATGGAAGCATTGTAGGTAAATGTATTTGGTTTAAAGACCTGATTATCAAAAAACTCTTCAGCTTGGAGTGAAATAATTGTACAGACTCCATAGGAGCAGGTTGACAGTAAAGTAAAAATTCAAAGTTTGATGTAAATAGTATACATTAAAATCAAAATAATTAAACTTGTATTTGCATCTAGTTTAGTGTATATTGTTTTTTTTTACTTAAATAAGTGTATTGTAATTTCTGAGCAAACTTCACCAACATACACTTGATGACATAAATCAGGGAGAACAGGAGGTGTACAATTTCTAGACAATACAATAAGTGTTGTGAGAGAACTTCAGACACACACAAGGAACACCCCTGTCAGGCCTGTTTTCTGAAACTGCCAAGATAATTTATGTAACATAAAAATATCAGTAATTATACAGTCCATTTGGCTGTTATTAATACACTCATAAACATAAGACCAGATTACGAGTTTTGAGCGCTATAGGGAAAATAACATCTGCAGCTTTTTTCAGCGGTATGGCACTCCCTATAGCACTGGTATTACGAGTCTAAAAAAAGCCGGCGTTTGCGGGCGTATGGCAGCTTAGAGCTCCATACTGCACCCAAATACCCACACTGCTATGAGCTGCTTTATGTGCTCGTGCACGATTTCCCCATAGACTTCAATGGGGAGAGCCGGCTAAAAAAAAGCCTAACACCTGCAGAACGGAGCGTAACACCCTAACATAAACCCTGAGTCTAAACACCCCTAATCTGCTGCCCCTAATCTGCTGCCCCTATCGCCGCCACCTACATTACAGTTATTAACCCCTAATCTGCCACCCAAACATCGTCGCCACCTACCTACACTTATTAACCCCTAATCTGCTGCCCCTAACATCGCCGCCACCTACATTACAGTTATTAACCCCTAATCTGCTGCCCCCAATATAGTCGCCACTTAACTACACTTATTAACTCCTAATCTGCTGCCCCTAACATCGCCGCCACCTACATTACACTTATTAACCCCTAATCTGCTGCCCCTAACATCGTCGCCACCTACTTTACAGTTATTAACCCCTAATCTGCTGCCCCTAACATCGCCGCCACCTACATTAGTTATAAACCCCTAATCTGCCGCCCCCAACATCGTCGCCACTATACTAAAGAAATTATTCCTATTTAAAACTAAATACTTACCTGTAAAATAAAACATTAGATAGCTACAATGTAACTAATAGTTATATTGTAGCTATCTTAGGCTTTATTTTTATTTCACAGATAAGTTTGTATTTATTTTAACTAGGTAGATTAGTTATTAAATATTTATTCACTATTTACTAACTACCTAGTTAAAATAAATACAAAGTTACCTATAAAAAAAAACCCTAACCTGTCTTACAATAAATCCTAACATTACAATACAATTAAATAAATTAAATAAATTAAATAAATTAAATAAAATTATCTAAATTACAAAAAATGAAAAAACACTAAATTACACAAAATAAAAAAGAAATGATAAAATATTTAAACTAATTACACCTAATCTAATAGCCCTATCAAAATAAAAAAAGCCCCCCCCCAAAAAAAAAAAATAATAAAACCCCTAGCCTACAATAATCTACCAATGTCCCTTTAAAGAGCCTTTTGCAGGCATTGCCCCAAAGATAACAACTCTTTTACATGGCAATAAAAAATACAAACATCACCCCCAACAGTAAAACCCACCACCTACACAACCAAACCCCCAAATAAAAACCTATCTAAAAAACCTAAGCTCCCCATTGCCATGAAAAGGGCTTTTGGATGGACATTGCCTTTAAAAGGGCATTTAGCTCTTTTTCTGCCCAAACCCTAACCTAAAAATAAAACCCACCCAATAAACGCTTAAAAAAACCTAACATTAACCCCCGAAGATCCACTTATAGTTTTTGAAGACTGGACATCCATTAGTTACATTGTAGCTATCTTAGGTTTTATTTTACAGGTAAGTATTTAGTTTTAAATAGGAATAATTTTGCTATTAATAATAGTAAGTTTTATTTACATTTTTGTATTTATTTTAATTAGTTTTAAGTTAGTGGGTGTTAGGGTTAGGGTTAGAGTTAGGTTAAGGGGATAATAACTTTAGTATAGTGGCGCAGATGTTGGGGCAGCAGATTAGGGGTTAATAACTGTAATGTAGATGTCAACGATGTTAGGGGCAGCAGATTAGGGGTTAATAAGTGTAGTTAGGTGGCGGTGATGTTGGGGGCAGCAGATTAGGGGTTAATAACTGTAATGTAGGTGGTGACGACATTGGGGCAGCAGATTAGGGGTTAATAATATTTAACTAGTGTTTGCAATGTGGAACTGCAGCTGTTTAGGGGTTAATATGTTTATAATAGTGGCGGCGATGTCCGGAGGGGCAGATTAGGGGTTAATAATTTTTATTTTAGTGTTTACTGTGCAGGAGGGCCTCGGTTTAGGGGTTAATAAATATTTTATGGGTGTTAGTGTACTTTGTGACAGTTTAGTTATGAGTTTTATGGTACAGCTTTGTAACGTAAAACTCATAACTACTGACTTTCAGGTGGCGTTATTAATCTTGTAGCTATCAGCTGTACCGCTCACTTTTTGGCCAGACATGTAAACTCGTAATACCGGCGCTGTGGAAGTCCCATAGGAAAATAACTTTTTAAAAGCTGCGGTAGTTATGCTGCGTTACGGCCAAAGAGGTGTGCGGGACAGCTGTAGCTACAGGACTCGTAATACCAGTGTGCGTAAAAGAGCATCGTTATGAGCCATAATGATGCTTTTTTACTCATAACGCAAAACTCGTAATCTAGGTGATAGTTTTGTAAGTGTGGTACATCGCTTGTGGTTGGGCTGAGCATCAGAGCATCACACCCGCTACACTTTGGTCCTGTGAGGAACTTACAGGGAACTCTACTTCAGCTCGGCCTCCTGATCTTGGTCAACACAGAGAGTGACTGCTTCAGTATCAGTGTCCTAAGTGGAGAGTCGCCCAGACCAAACTCTTCCAACCACTATTGTGTCTTCCCCATGTGCATCACTGCATGTCTTAATTACTCAATCTCCCACCTGGAGGACTCAGTTGTGGGAATTCCTATAAAATCTCACTCTGTCCTTCACTCTGGACTATCTATCTATCTATTGGGTACTTGTAAAGCTTAAACTAATCACCCGTGAGGGTCTCAAGGTGCTAAGGGAGGTTTGAGAGAGGGGGGCTAAGGGGAGATGATTCAGTCAAAGAGCCAGGTCTTGAGGTCCTTCCTGAAGTTTGTAAGAGAGGTGGATTGTCTGAGGTGCAGCGGGAGGTAGTTCCATGACCTTGCTGCCATATAGGAGAAGGATTTTCCTCCAGCTGTTTTTTTCTTGATGCGGGGGATGACTGCGAGTGCTTGGTTGGCAGAGCGGAGTTGTCTAGAGGGGATGTAGAAATTGATGCAATGGTTGATGTATTCGGGACCGATGTTGTGGAGGGCCTTGAATGCATGGGTTATGAGCTTGAAGGTGATTCTCTTGTTGACGGGAGCCAATGTAGGTTCCTTAGGTGTTCAGTGATGTGGCTTTGGCGACAGATGTTGAGGATGAGTTTGGCCGAGGTGTTCTGGATGCGTTGGAGTCATTTCTGGAGCTTGATGGTGGACTCTGTGTAGAGTGCATTGCCGTAGTCCAGTCAACTACTGACGAGGGCGTGGGTGACAGATTTTCTAGTTTTGGTGGGGATCTACTTGACGATTTTTCACAGAAAGTGGAGTATGTGAAAACAAGTCGAAGAGACAGCGCTGACTTGGCGGTCCATGGAAAGTGATAAGCCGAGAATGACGCCTAGATTAGGAGTCTAGGAGTCATCCCATGCGGATTTGGTAGGTCCGAGGAGGAGGATTTCATTCTTGTCAGTGTTGAGTTTGAGACGGTTGTTGTTCATCCAGGTGGCGATTGCTGTTAGTCCTTCATGGATGTTTTACTTGGCGGTGGCGGGGTCTCGGGTGAGTTCAATGATTAACTGGATGTCTTCGGCATAGGAGACGATGTTCAGGTTGTGTTGTCGGACGATCGCGGCAAGGGGGGCCATGGACTGAGTTATTGCTCCATAACCTATCCGCCTACTCTGAGGAGGCGGAAAGTCATTGCCTGAAATCAACATGATCCAATACGATTGAGTTGATTGACACCCCTTGCTAGCACCTGATTGGCCGTAAATCTGCAGGGGGCTTCATTGCACCAGTAGTTCTTGTGAACTGCTGGTGCAATGCTAAATGCGGAGAGAGTATGCTGTCCACATTCAGTGATGTCTGTCGGACATGATCCACAATATTGGATCATGTCGAACAGACATTTGATAAATCGGCCCCAGAGACTCAATGATACCTACCTTGTACCTTCGTATGCTCACACCTTGCTCCAGAGACAATGCATACTTACCTTGTACCTGTGTATGCTCAGCTTGTTCCAGAGACATAACATAATTACCTGATATCTGTGTATGTTCACCTTGTTCCAGAGACCAAGCATACTTACCTTGAACCTGCATGTGCTCACTTGGCTCTTGAAAGCCAAGAAGATTGACTAATACTTGTGTATGCTCAGCTTGTTCCTGAAGCTGAGAAACCTATGTCTACTAAATTACACAAAAGAGAGAAAGTATGGGCGTTTTTAGCATAGAAAAAGACTGTATAGGGCCCACACTTGTTAGCTGTACTATCTTTTCCAACTTGCCTCTCCACTTTCCAACCTGATGCTGAGGTTGCAGTATATTGGCCAAGATTCTTTGGGATTAGTATGATGCTTTCTTTTTTAACTTGTTCTGTTTATTTTTTTATTCACCCTGCTTTTTTCAGTACTATGTAACCTTACCCGGTGGGAGGGTGGTATGTGAGCCAAGTGATTAGATGTGGTATTAAGTTCTGGTAACGATTTTAATTTATTAATAAAGGCCATGCTTTATTAATGGGGAATAGAGCTGTAAGCCCGCACCCTTTCTCTCTTTTGTGTAAAGTAATTGTTATTTTTGGAGTATTAACACCTTGGGGCCCATTTATCAAGCTATGGAGCTTGAGGGCCCATGTTTCTGTCGAGCCTTCAGGCTCGACAGAAACACAAGTTATGGAGCAGCTGCTCAATAACCTGTCTGCCTGCTCTGAGGAAACGGACATAGATCGCCGCAATTCAACCCGATCAAATACGGTTGATTGACACCCCCCCGCTTGCAGTGGGCAACGTTGCACCAGCAGTTCACAAGAGCTGCTGGTGCAATGCTGAATGTGGAAAGCATATTGCTCTCCGCATTCAGCGAGGTCTGTCGGACATGATCCGCAATATCGTATCATGTCCGACAGACCTTTAATAAATAGGCCCCATTATCTCATAGAAATCTTTTTATTTTATACATTTTTCCCACTTTTTTGGATTATAGTGCCGTTTTGCCCTTATTTGTTAACTAAACCTGTGTTGTGTCTATCTGGTATCCCATGACAATCTCACCAAGAGCACCCACTGGTTATCCTGTGTCTGCTGAGAATCCTGTGTCTGCTACACCAGTGACAGCCATCCTCAAACTAGCTGTGTCTATTGTACCTACTTGGTACTCCATGAAAGTCTCACAAATAGTACCTGCTGGGTATCCTGTGAATGCTGAGAATCCTTTGTCTACTTTCCTCTTACAAGCTGTACCTGCCTTTCCTACCAGGTATTCTGTGACAGATTCACCCTTTACTGCTCAATTCAAGCCCCAGTGTCCATTGTTACTTCAAACTACTTAAATATTCTGAACTTTGCATTGGACTTTAGTGTTTTGCATTGGGTCTATGTTCAAACTTGTTGTTTCTGTGATCTTCAAGTTGAACTACTAATTGTTCAATTGCTTATCAATCAGTAAAACTTTTAAAAGACCTTCATTGTTCTGTGTATCTGTTCCTGCATTCTGAGTTCCACACACCCTAACTCCTTCACAGGTTCGTAGGAGGTGAGGTTAGATTATGCCAGGACAGTGGCTGTGATTTCAAGGTCTGTGTATCTGAAAGACTATTAAGCTATACCTATCTGACTTAATTGTTGGGGTCACAACCCGTTTAAAGTTTTTGAGCCTAGATCTTTTTGTTTAATGTCGGCACATTTAACCGCATCTGTAGGCTACTAATGGGGCGCAGAGTTATCTCCTTGAACCTGGAATAAAGACCCAAAGGGCAGAGTGAGCCAACTTGCTCAGGCTCTCACAATCAATGTTTGAGGCTTGATCCAACGGAGGGCTCGCTTCCATTGAGTAGTTAAAAATGGAGCCGTAAGCTACCGAAGTGGCCGACAGCTAAAAGTAATTTACGGCTCCATTTTAGTACCAGGTTTCCATTGAAATATTTTGCGCATTGCGTGCATTCGCTCTTTTCGTGTAGCTGTAAGTTAATGTTACACTATAGAATTTACGTTTAACACCTGTGCTCCTTACCTGTGATCACCTCGGAAGAAAAAGATACACTTATTTATAATACATATTTTTTAACAATAATCAAATACTATTTTTAACATAATTAGATTTGCCACTTCATAAATATAAAAGTAATTTGTATTGCTGCCCTAGGCATAGGTGTAGTTTGAATTCTGTAGATATGTTCTTGCATGTATTATTATATTTAAATATATACTGATATTTCTATTAGAATATAAGTTCGGCAGATTAGGGGTTAACATATTTATTATAGTGTTTGCGATGTGGGGGGTCTCTGTTTAGGGGTTAATAGGTAGTTTATGGGTGTTAGTGTACTTTTTAGCACTTTAGTTAAGAGTTTTATGCTACAGCGTTAATATATTTACTATAGTAACGGCGATGTCCGGTTCGGCAGATTAGGGGTTAAAATATTTATTATAGCGTTTGCGATGTGGGGGGTCTCTGTTTAGGGGTTAATAGGTAGTTTATGGGTGGTAGTGTACTTTTTAGCACTTTAGTTAAGAGTTTTATGCTACAACGTTAGACCATAAAACTCTTAACTACTGACTTTAAAATGCGTTACCAGTCTTGACAGGAGAGGGTGTACTGCTCACTTTTTGGAAGACTCGTAATACCGGCGTTAGGCAAATCCCATTGAAAAAATAGGATACGCAATTGACGTAAGTTTATTTGTGGTATTTTCTAGTCTGGCCGAAAAATTGAGCGGTACACCTGTAACCTGCAAGACTCGTAATACCAGCGGGCGTTAAACAGCAGCGTTGGGACCTCTCAACGCTGCTTTTTAAGGCTAATGCAAGACTCGTAATCTAGCAGAATGTTTTTACATATTTACTTGATAATTTTTTTTAATTAGTTAGTTTTACAATTATTTCCTTATCTATTTCTGTTACAGTTATATAAAAAAAATTATCATTGGATTCAACTTACTGAAGTTGTGTGGAAATCACCAAGCTAGAATGTAAACTTTGACAATCGTATACATTTTATCTTGATTTCATACTTTTACAGAACTGAATTCATTTTTGCCTTTATGGTTAATGTGAGGGGTTAACCTCAATACTATATTAAGATACAAAATATGAATTAAAAAGGGTTTTAAAAATCACTCAAAAAACAGCATTAACTCTTACACAAGTAATTCAAACTTTTATTAGTTGCACATTTTCTAGTGATTATAACATTTTAAACATGGCATTGTAAAAAAACAAAATAACGGCCTAAGTTACAAGACAAACAATAATTTTAACAGAACAAAAAATATAAGATGATGTCCTCTGCTATGATGTTAAATTTGGCACTGGCCTGTAAAATAAAAAAATATATATAAATGTGAGCACCTTGCCTCAATTGTTTAGCCTAAAGCAGAACTATAATTTCTAGTTCTAAAAAAGTAAATTTGACAGATGGTATAACACAGGGGTCTCAAAGTACCGGCCCACAGGCCATTTCCGGCCCACAAACCGTTTACAATGTGGCCCTCCACTTGCTCCCCATAACTGAGAACTGTGGGCTGATTAACATAATGCTGGGGGCGCAAGGAGCTGCAGCTCCAGGCCCACTCCTCTATATAAGCCCCTGAGTGTGCAGCATGCCACAATTGGTGCAATAGCTGTTTGTGGGTGTGGCAGCAGAGGAGCAAAGCAGGCAAGTCAGTATCTGTGTGGGTGTGTGTATGTGTGAGTGTGGGTCTGTGTATGTGTAAGTATGTGTGTGTGTGAGGGTGGTCTGTGTGGGTGTGTTTGTGTGGGTCTGTGTGTGTATGTGTGGGTATGTGTGTGTGTTGGTGTGTGGGTCTATATGTGTGTGGAGGGTCTGTGTGTGTGTGGATCTGTGTGTGTGAGTCTGTGTGGGGTGGTGGGTCTGTGTGGGTCTGTGTGTGTGTATGTGTGGGTCTGTGTGTGTATGTGTAAGTATGTATGTGTGTGAGAGGGTCTGTATGTGTGGGTCTGTGTGTAAATCTGTGTGGGTGTGTTTGTGTGGGTCTGTGTGTGTATGTGTGGGTCTTTGTGTGTGGGCCTGTGTGTGTGGAGGGGTCTGTGTGTGGGTGGGACTGTGTGTGTGTGTCTGTGTGTGTGTGTGTGTCTGGTTATGTGTGGGTCTGTGTATTTCTGTGAATGTGTGAGTCTGTGTGTGTGTGTTTGTGTTGGTCTGGGTGTGTATGTAATGATTACACATAAGACATAAAGCCATCACTGATAGTATCTGTTTAACAGAGCATTCTGTTGTGTGTGTGTGTATATCTATCTATCTATCTATCTATCTATCTATCTATCTATCTATCTATCTATCTATATATATATATATATATTGTGTGTATATATATATACATATATATATATATAGTATATATATACAGAGAGAAGTGCATTCACAGGAACAAACAACTGGCTCAATACCATTGTTAGCCTGTTCTATGGCGATTTACCACCTGGGTGCAACTTATTTTAGCCCAGTAATGCTTTTCACAGAGAAGAGCTTTCCTGTAGTATATCAGTCTGATCCCGTCTATTACGGTCAGTCCAGCACCGAAATACGACAAAACTCCAGCCGCAGAAAAAAGTCAGTAGTTAAGAGCTTTCTGGGCTAACGCCGGTTCATAAAGCTCTTAACTACTGTACTCTAAAGTACACTAACACCCATAAACTACCTATGTACCCCTAAACCGAGGTCCCCCGCACATCGCCGCCACTCGATTAAATTTTTTTAACCCCTAATCTGCCGACCGTCACCTACGTTATACTTATGTACCCCTAATCTGCTGCCCCTAACACCGCCGACCCCTGTATTATATTTATTAACCCCTAACCTGCCCCCCACAACGTCGCCGCCAGCTACCTACACTTATTAACCCCTAATCTGCCGAGCGGACCGCACCGCTACTATAATAAAGTTATTAACCCCTAATCCGCCTCACTAACCCTATAATAAATAGTATTAACCCCTAATCTGCCCTCCCTAACATCGCCGACACCTAACTTCAATTATTAACCTATAATCTGCCGACCAGAGCTCACCGCTATTCTAATAAATGTATTAACCCCTAAAGCTAAGTCTAACACTAACACCCCCCTAAATTAAATTTATAATTTTAATCTAACGAAATTAATTAACTCTTATTAAATAAATTATTCCTATTTAAAGCTAAATACTTACCTGTTCCGATCAGCCAATAGAATGCGAGCTCAATCTGATTGGCTGATTGGATCAGCCAATCGGATTGAACTTGATTCTGATTGGCTGATTCCATCAGCCAATCAGAATATTCCTACCTTAATTCCGATTGGCTGATATAATCCTATCAGCCAATCGGAATTCGAGGGACGCCATCTTGGATGACGTCATTTAAAGGAACCGTCATTCGGCGAATAGGCGTCGGGAGAAGAGGATGTTCCGCGTCGGATGGAAGATGATGGCTCCCGAAGAAAGAAGATTGAAAATGCCGTTGATAGAAGACTTCATCCGGATCATGGACCTCTTCAGCTCCCGCTTGGATGAAGACTTCAGCCGGATCATGGACCTCTTCAGCTCCCGCTTGGATGATGACTTCAGCCGGATCACGGACCTCTTCAGCCCCCCGCTTGGGCTTGGATCAGGACATCGGAGGAGCTCTTCTGGATCGATCGGTGAACCTGTTATGGTGAAGATAAGGTAGGAAGATCTTCAGGGGCTTAGTGTTAGGTTTATTTAAGGGGGTTTGGGTTAGATTAGGGGTATGTGGGTGGTGGGTTGTAATGTTGGGGGGGGGTATTGTATGTTTTTTTTTACAGGCAAAAGAGCTGAACTTCTTGTGGCATGCCCCGCAAAGAGCCCTGTTCAGGGCTGGTAAGGTAAAAGAGCTTTGAACTTTAGTAATTTAGAATAGGGTAGGGCATTTTTTTATTTTGGGGCCTTTGTTATTTTATTAGGGGGCTTAGAGTAGGTGTAATTAGTTTAAAATTGTTGTAATATTTTTCTAATGTTTGTAAATATTTTTTTATTTTTTGTAACTTAGTTCTTTTTTATTTTTTGTACTTTAGTTAGTTTATTTCATTTTATTTATTTGTAGGAATTGTATTTAATTTATTTATTGATAGTGTAATGTTAGGTTTAATTGTAAATAATTATAGGTATTTTATTTAATTTATTTATTGATAGTGTAGTGTTAGGTTTAATTGTAACTTAGGTTAGGATTTATTTTACAGGTAAATTTGTAATTATTTTAAATTAAAATAATTACAAATTTACCTGTAAAATAAATCCTAACTATTTAATAGCTATTGTACCTGGTTAAAATAAATACAAAGTTACCTGTAAAATAAATATTAATCCTAAAATAGATATAATATCATTATAATTTATATTGTAGCTATATTAGGATTTATTTTACAGGTAAGTATTTAGCTTTAAATAGGAATAATTTATTTAAGAAGAGTTAATTAATTTCGTTAGATTAAAATTATATTTAATTTAGGGGGGTGTTAGTGTTAGGGTTAGACTTAGCTTTAGGGGTTAATACATTTATTAGAATAGCGGTGAGCTCCAGTCGGCAGATTAAGGGTAAATAATTGAAGTTAGGTGTCGGCGATGTTAGGGAGGGCAGATTAGGGGTTAATACTATTTATTATAGGGTTAGTGAGGCGGATTAGGGGTTAATAACTTTATAATAATAGCGGTGCGGTCCGCTCGGCAGATTAGGGGTTAATAAGTGTAGGCAGGTGGAGGCGACGTTGAGGGGGGCAGATTAGGGGTTAATAAATATAATATAGGGGTCGGCGGTGTTAGGGGCAGCAGATTAGGGGTACATAGGGATAATGTAAATAGCGGCGGTTTACGGAGCGGCAGATTATGGGTTAAAAATAATATACAGGGGTCAGAAATAGCGGGGGCGGCAGAATAGGGGTTAATAAGTGTAAGGTTAGGGGTGTTTAGACTCGGGGTACATGTTAGAGTGTTAGGTGCAGACGTAGGAAGTGTTTCCCATAGGAAACAATGGGGCTGCGATAGGAGCTGAACGCGGCTTTTTTGCAGGTGTTAGGTTTTTTTTCTGCTCAAACAGCCCCATTATTTCCTATGGGGGAATCGTGCACGAGCACGTTTTTGAGGCTGGCTGCGTCCATAAGCAACTCTGGTATCGAGAGTTGAAGTTGCGTTAAATATGCTCTATGCTCCTTTTTTGGAGCCTAACGCAGCCATTCTGTGGACTCTCAATACCAGAGTTATTTTAAAGGTGCGGCCATAAAAAAGCCAGCGTTAGATACGCGAGTCGTTACCGACAAAACTCTAAATCTAGCCGTAAGATAGCTACAATATAATTATTATTTATATTGTAGCTATATTAGGGTTTATTTTAATGGTAAGTATTTAGTTTTAAATAGGATTAACTTAGTTAATAATAGAAATATTATTTAGATGTATTTAATTAATATTTAAGTTAGGGGGGTGTTAGGGTTAGTGTTAGACTTAGGTTTAGGGGTTAATAAATTTATTACAGTGGCGGCGGTGTAGTGGGGGGCAGGATAGGGGTTAATAAATGTATTATAGGTGGCGACGGTGTAGGGGGGGCAGATTAGGGGTTAATGAATTTAATATAGGTTGCGGCAGGGTCCGGGAGCGGCGGTTTATGGGTTAAACTATTTATTTAGTTGCGGCGAGGTGCGGGATCAACAGGATAGGGGTTAATAACTTTATTATAGAGGGCGGCGGTATAGGGGGGGCAGGATAGGGGTTACTAGGTATAATGTAGGTTGCGGCGGTGTCCGGGAGCGGCGGTTTAGGGGTTAATACATTTATAAGAGTTGCGGCGGGGTCTAGGAGCGGCGGTTTAGGGGTTAATACATTTATAAGAGTTGTGGCGGGGTCTAGGAGCGGCGGTTTAGGGGTTAGTAACTTTATTGAGTTGGGGCTCCGGGGGTGCCAGTATAGGGGGTAGAACAGTGTAGTTTAGTGTGGGTGCTTAGTGACAGCTTATCAATAAAGCTGTAGAAAAGCCGAAGAGCAGCGAGATCGGATGAGTGATAACTATCACAGTCCGCTGCTCATCGCCCCGTACTTGGTGCGCGGCTTTTTGACAGATTTATTGATAACTTAGGCAAATTTTTTCAGGTCCGCGGCGGCGATGGTAGGCGAGCTTAGGCGGGCGTATTGGGCCGGCGAAGGCAGGAAAGTTGACACGTTGATAACTACCCCCCTTAACCTCTTTTAACATATTAAATAGGCACACTAGAGGATTATAAGAGATATTACAGGACAAGGCAGTGTTTATTTCTTCAACTATTTTTACCCAATAAGCTTTAATATTCTCACAAGACCACCAAACATGACCCATGGTACCTACTTCTCATGTACATCTCCAACATTTCTCGTTGGCAGATGGGAACAGATATTTCATTCTATTTGGTGTCAAATACCAACGGAAAAGTATTTTATAATTTGTTTCTAGTGCAGATGTTGTATGAGCAGAATGAGCTATACTATGAAAGATCTCATCCCAAATCTTTGGGCTTTGTGTCCCTAGTATTTCCCTTTCCCATCCTTTTATGAAATTATGTGGTTTTGGAGTTGTTGCCTTTAGTAACAGTTTGTAAATGGAAGAGATAATCCCTTTTTGTGGTATATTGGAAACGCACATCTGTTCAAAGGGTGTCAGCTGCCTTAGCAAGTCGGTCCGTTCCCTATGTGTCATTATGTAGTGATTTAAATGATGAAACCGAAACCAATGATTGAAAAATCTGTTTCCTACCTCTTTTAGTTCGGTCCTCTATATCATTTTCCCTGAGTTAGTTATAAGTGTAATGGGAACATAGTCTTTCAAACTATTGTGTCTACCTGGGGGGTATCCTTGCCCTTCCTTAAATTCAGGATTCGCCAGAATTTGCGTCAGAGGGGAATAGTTACTAGAGACACCTCCATATCTATCACGTATGTACTTCCAGTCTGAGAGAGTACTTGTTGCCGTGGAAGTAACCCCAGTCTGTGTTTTGGTTAGCAATTTAGGTAGCCAGCATGCCCCCCCTAGCTGTGGGATGTTGGAAATATCACACTCAATTTGGATCCAATGCTTTGGTTCCTCTATGTTATGCCTACTCCATTCTACTATTCTCTGTAATGATATGGCCTGTTTATATAGTGTTATGTTAGGTACTCCCAGCCCTCCCATGCTCTTATTAGCATACAAGGAGAGCTTATTTACTCGTGCAGGTTTTATTTTCCAGATAAAGTCGTGTATTACTCTTTGTTTTTTTTGTATATATAATTGGGTGTTTGGGAGTGGTAGCGTTTGGAGAATATAAAGAATTTTTGGCAATAAAACCATCTTTACTGTACTTATTCTCCCTATCCAGGATATATTTTTAGACAGCCATGATGACGCTTGGTTAGAGATATTATTCAGTAGTTTGGAGTAATTAAATGTGCGAATTGAGTCTAAGTTGTGCAGCAAATATATACCCAGATATTTAATAAATCTCTGTTGAATCGCGAAGGGGCTATTTTTTTGAATGTGGGTCATTTCCGTTGAAGATATATTTAGAGGTAACACTCTAAAGGATTTGATAGAGACAATAAAACATCGTCTGCAAACATAGATAATTTGTATTCCTTATTTTTAATATTTATACCCTTTATGTTGTCATTTAACCTAATTTTACTCGCTAGTGTTTCTAAAGAGAGGATAAACAGAAGTGGGGAGAGCGGGCATCCCTGGCGGGTGCTGTTTCGTATTTCAAATTGTTCTGAAAGCGTACCATTTATCTTAATTTGGGCGGTGGGGAAGGAGTACAGGGCCATGATTTTATTTATAAATGAAAGGGGGAAGTTAAATTTATTTAGTGTTGCCTGCAGAAAGGTCCAATCTAATGTATCGAATGCCTTCTCAGCATCCGTGGAGAGCAATATTGAAGAAATGTTGTTAGTATTTATGTATTCCAGAATATTTAACAATTTGACGGTATTATCCTTTGCCTCTCTCCGCGGCATGAATCCCACCTGATCTGGAGAGATCAGGGTTGGTAGCAATCTGTTAAGTCTAAACGCCAAAACTTTGGCGAATATTTTCAGGTCTATATTCAGCATGGATGTTGGTCGGTAATTCGCTGGAATATCTGGTTTCTTGCCCGGCTTAGGAAGGACAGTAATAAATGCCTGTAGCATGGTGTCCGGTAACATACCTCCACTATCTATTTGGCCGAATGTATTTAACAAGTGGGGCGTCAATAAGTGAGAAAATAATTTGTAGTATGACCCAGAGAATCCATCTGGGCCTGGGGCTTTTTTTAGGTTTTAATGATTTGATAGCTACTGTGATCTCTTTATGGCTTATCGGGGCCTGTAAAATCTCACTCTCTTCCTCAGATATTTCCGGAACCTGAGCTGTTTCTAAATATTCCATACATTTAACTTCATGATCTAATGTGGATCTCCTAGGGAAAAGGTTATAAAGAGCATGATAATAGTTTTTAAAGGTCTCAGCTATTTGTTTGGTGTCCTCTACTCTCTCCCCTGTAGGCGTTTTTATTGAGTGTATGTATGTTTTTGCTTGCCTAGATTTAAGTAACCTAGCTAACTGGCGTCCCGGTTTGTTAGCTTCATAATAGTATTTCTGTTTAAGTTTAAGTGCAGTTGACTGTGCCTTTACATGTAGGTGTGACAACATTTTGGTCCTATAAAATTTCAGTTGTTGGAGGATCCCTTCATCTTGTGGGTGAAGTTTATGTAAGTAATCTAGTTGTTCAATCTCTTTAGCTATATGCTTGTATTCCTCTCTCTGTTGTTTATTTTTATTTGCCCTGATTTTAATTAATGAACCCCTTATGAAGATCTTGTGTGCTTCCCAAACCATGGTTGGTGCAATGTCCCCCCTAACATTTTGGTTAAAAAATTCCTGAATTTCTCCCTCTAAGGTTTTGCACACTACTGGGTCTAATAATAATGTCTCGTCTAATCTCCAAGTAAAGTCCCTTATAGGGGCTGAGGGCCAGGTAACAGAGCATCTGACCATGGAGTGGTCTGACCACGCCATATGTGTAATAGTTGAGAATGTTGCATTGGCTAATGTTAAATGGTCTAACAAAATAAAATCAGTCCTTGAATAAGATTTATTGGGATTGGAAAAAAATGTGTAATTCCTTCTTTCAGGGTTTGAGACTCTCCACGGGTCATGAAGGCCAAATGCTCTCAAAAAATTCCATAGCGACTTCAGTGTGGATTTTGCAATTTGTATGTTAGGGTTTGTACTATCCAGAGTAGGGTTAATTGGCATGTTGAAGTCTCCCAACACTATCAATTGGCCTATTTGTATGTCCTGTAATAGAGGTATTATGGATTTGAATAATAGTGCTTGTTTATGGTTGGGTGCGTAAATATTCACTATTTTAACCATTTTGTTATAAAGAATTCCACTGATGGCTAGAAATCTACCTTCCCCATCTTTTTTCTGATCTATCAATTTAAATGGGATTGTATTATGTATAAGGATACTTACACCATTTATCTGTTTTTTGTTATGCGCACTATGATAATGCTGAGAGAAACCATTTAGCATGTATCTAGGTATGGATCCTCTTTTAAAGTGGGTCTCTTGTAATCCAACTATTCCCCCCCTTTTTGTCTTATATCTCTGATAGCTAACGCTCTTTTATGGGGAACATTGAAACCTTTCATATTTTGTGTTATAAAGTGAATGCAAGTATCAATCATCTAATTACCTTTGTCCCTCCTCTTCCACACCAGCCTGTCATGGGAACTGCTTGTTTAGCGAAACGACTCTGCAAGAAAACTTCTAAATGAACTCTAACAACATGATCAACAACATCAACAACATAAATAACTTTTACCTTACACAAATAAAGGGAAATGACTAAAAGATCCCTAAGTGGAATCGATTAGCCCACAAGTTACTTATTACTTTTATAACATTCTGTTTAGACCTATTTTCATAACATTAATGTCTGTTAAACTCTTTATTGTGAGTTACACATTTCTGGATTCTTCAAACCTCTAAAGGATACCTTGTAATGTCCAACTTCAGCCTACTCTGGCTCTGGCGTCAGAAGATGAATGAGTTTTCAATCTTTTATTGCGAACTGTTTGCCACTCTATACGTTGTGGCAGTGGAGTTGTTCGAGAGTCACTTGCAGACACAGGATCTTGCTTCGTGTCTAAATCCATCAATGGTGTGGGAATCTCCAATTTTTTGCAGCAGTCCTCAATCTCGTCAATTGAGGAGCAAGTTGCCCTTCTATTCTTCCAGATGATTATCAGTTGAAATGGGTGTCCCCATCTATAGTTGATGTTTCTAGCCTGTAGGTGTTTCGTAAGTGGAGATAGTTCTTTTCTTCTGGCTAGGGTTCTGGCTGATATATCAGCGAAAAACTGAAGGGTGATGACATCTTTTTGTATTGGGCGCTTCTCTCTTGCTGTGGTCATAATTTGCTCTTTAATTTGGTAGTTGGTAATTCTAACAATTACATCTCTAGGTGGTGCGCTTTCAGGGGGTTTAGGTCTCAAGGCCCGATGTGCTCTATCCATCTCAACTGTGGAGTTATCTGTCGGATCTCTTAATTGTGAGAATAGAGATTGAAGGTATTCAGGGAGAACTGACACATCTATATCTTCGGGGATACCTCGTATCCTGATATTCTGTCTCCTGGACCAGTTCTCTAAGTCCTCAAGTTTGTCTTCCAACTGCCGAATAGTTTGATCTTGATGATTTAACTGCGTGTTCACCTTTGTTAGGCCAGCATCATGTTCCTGCATGGTATTTTCAATGCTGTTTACTCTGTTGCCAATCTCCCCAATATCTCTTTTCAACTCAGAGATTTCATCTTTTATACACTGTTTTACCTGCGTGATCAGATAAGAGAAATCCTGTTTTGAGGGGATAGAGGATATCACCGACTGTGGTACAGATAACAAATTGTCTTCCTCTTCAGATCCTGACTCCAAAGAGCTAGAGGAAAGTTGTGGTCTGAGTGTCACTGATGAAGCTTATTTTGGTGTTACTGGTACTGCTGCTTTAAAGTAGCTATCCATTGAGGGGTTCCCTTGTCCTCCTCCTTTGTTCTGTTTCCCCTTCAGTGTATTATTCCTAGGGGACATCCTGTCTGAGGTTGTTTGTCTTAGGTAGGTTACTTTAGACTCTTGGAAGTTTGTCTAGATATATATGCTTTACTTATCTAGGTAGTTTTGCCATAAGGTATGAGAATAGCAGATCCAAAAGTCTCTGAAAAAACTCTCTGTGCTGCAATAGATTTGGGATTCAGGAGTCTGTGATGCCAGCTATTTGTTAATTGTCAGGATTCAGCTTGAGCTCCCTAACCCTGTTTATGATTAATATCCAGCGATAGGCCTTAACATTATATCCTCAGCAGAGTAGATCTAAATGTGGCTATGATCTTATTAATTAGGGATCATTTGTTACTCCACTAATATGTTCTCGACTGCTATTGTTTCTGATCCACTGCTAGCTTATGCCATAGTAGTGCATGGAGTGAACATGCGTTTTGTTATTCCATAGTAACAGGCCGTTTATCATGTATATGTGTATCTCACAGGCAGTGTCCCTTCACATCTTTGTGGCGTATTTATCTTATTCCCTTCATGCTTTTCCCTCAATACGGTTCAATGCCACTAGCTATTACTTGCACGCAGGCCTTTTATTAGTGGTGCGTATGCCCTCCCAAGATGGCGGCTGCAGTCGTGCAGTGAATGATCCGGTACGTGTCTAATGCTGCGGTCTCCTCCTATTACTCAGCTTTAGCCTACAGCAGCAGTTATTGTAGATCCTGGGTGTGCATTGTTTTAGGCATTACCTTGTGACAGCCTTGTATGTGTCCATGTTTGAGGCCGTTCTCCTAGATGCGCATATTGAGCCCGGTAAGCCGTTACAGCTTAGGTCGCTCTCAAGCCGCTCTCTGCCAGTCTCGCTTTACCCGGTGCCTGAGATGTTACTTTTATGCAGTGGTTGGTGACATTACATGCGTTCTAAGTTAGTTTTACACTCAATTTTGTGGGCTAAATCGCCGGAGCTCGCCTACTGTGCGGCCATTTCCTGTCAGAGCCGGCTCCGCCCCCTCATTATATACCCTTTTTCTCGCCATTAAATGGACTTTCTAAAGATACCATTATTTTCATCATATCTTATAATTTACTATAAAAAAATGATAAAATATGAGGAAAAAATGAAAAAAAAAACACTTTTTCTAACTTTGACCCCCAAAATCTGTTACACATCTACAATCACCAAAAAAAAACATGCTAGATAGTTTATAATTTTTTTCCCGAGTTTAGAAATACCCAATGTTTACGTGTTCTTTGCTTTTTTTGCAAGTTATAGGGCCATAAATACAAGTAGCACTTTACTATTTCCAAACACCTTTTTTTTCAAAATTAGCGCTAGTTACATTGGAACCCTGATATCTGTCAGGAATACCTGAATATCCCTTAACATGTATATATTTTTTTTTATAAGACATCCCAAAGTATTGATCTAGGCCCATTTTGGTATATTTCATGCCACCATTTCACTGCCAAATGCGATCAAATAAAAAAAATCGTTCACTTGTTCACAATTTTTTTCACAAACTTTAGGTTTCTCACTGAAATTATTTACAAACAACTAGTGCAATTATGGCACAAATGGTTGTAAATGCTTCTCTGGGATCCCCTTTGTTCAGAAATAGCAGACATATATGACTTTGGTGTTGCTTTTTGGTAATTAGAAGGCCGCTAAATGCCACTGTGCACCACACGTGTATTATGCCCAGCAGTGAAGGGGTTAATTAGAGCATGTAGGGAGCTTCTAGGGTTAATTTTAGCTTTAGTGTAGTGTAGTAGACAACCCCAAGTATTGATCTAGGCCCATTTTGGTATATTTCATGCCACCATTTCACCACCAAATGCGATCAAATGAAAAAAACCGGAAAAATTTTCACAATTTTAGGTTTCTCACTGAAATTATTTACAAACAGCTTGTGCAATTATGGCACAAATGGTTGTAAATGCTTCTCTGGGATCCCCTTTGTTCAGAAATAGCAGATATATATGACTTTGGCGTTGCTTTCTGGTAATTAGAAGGCCGCTAAATGCCGCTGCCTGCCAGTACAAAATTTACAACAAAAAAAGTTTTTTTTTATTTATTTTTTTATTTTGTCTGTAGCAAAGCTTCCCACCCCCTGCCAGATCATTTATGATTTTTTTTTTAACTTGCCTACTCCCCCTTTTCTCCAACAAATTTTCTGTAATGTAGCGGTTCCTACCCGCTCCCTCCCCGTGCACGCGCCCGCCCCCGCGTGCATGCACCCGTGTCTGTGCATGCCCCCAGCTATCCCGCCCATGATCCCGCCCCCTCTGCATTACAGGAACCATCGATGGCCGCCCCACCCGACTCCCACGTCGGCTCCTACCCACCAACGATTGCGGCCATTGATGTCCGGTGCAGAGAGGGCCACAGAGTGTCTCTCTCTGCATCGGATGGCCAAGGATGGTTATTGCAGGATGCCTCGATATCGAGGCATCACTGCAATAGCTGGAAAGCGGTTGGAAGCGATCAGGATTGCATCCACCGCTTTCCAAGACCGAGGACGTGCAGGGCACGTCTTCAGGCGTTAACTATTTTTTTTGAGGACGTACCCTGCACATCATTGGTCATTAAGGGGTTAATAATGTTAAAATCAAATTCACTGCAAATTGCAATTGCCACAGCTTGCATAAAATGTGCGTCACCTCTCCAAATCTGAAAATAAGGACACATGAGAAATTTTGCACCGAATTACACAAGCAAGGGTTACATTATTAACACTTCAACATCTGCATAGCAGGATATAGTTGCAATAAACTACAATAATAAATCACAGCAAGAAAATAAAAATATTATACCTTACTTTTTAATGCCAATTGCAATTGCCACAGCTTGCACAACAGTAAATAAAATGTGTGTCACCTCTCCAAATCTGAAAATAAGGAATGAGAAATTTTGGGTTGAAAAGTAAAAAAAAAAAAAAAAATCAAGAGTAATAACTAAATGTTAAAATGTTGGGGGATTCATAAAAACAAGTTACGACAGTAAGTGCATATACAAACCAATGGGCAGAGGAACAGAGAGTTTATTTTTCAACACAGGAACAACAATACTTTATGAAACAAACAAAAATACATATATTATTATACCCTATTTTAACTGCAAACTCCAAAAATATAATTTGTATGTTCCTTTAACTCATATTCTATGCAATACCCTCTAAAAAATAGCTTTTTTTAGATAGCTTTTAAACCAGAGATGAATCTGATCTGAGGTCTGAGGTCGGATGTGAGTAAAGGGCTCAGAAATTACTTACAGGCCCATTTAGATCTGATCTTGGGTTAGGTGGATATGGAAATTTTTAAATAAAAATAAAAAAAAAAACAGCAAAAATAAGACTTTTAGGTCATAGGTTTAATTTCCTTTATTTAGTAGATTTTGTTGGTTTAAAATCAAATTTTGCTGCAAGTGTTTCAAATATAATTTAGAGACTTTAGGCCAGATTACAAGTGGAGCGCTAATTAACACTCACGCGTTAATTTTGCTAGAAGTAAGCTTTTTGCACTCTTTGGGTTGCGCTCGTATTACTAGTTAAAAATAAACTGTTTAATTCAAGCACTAACCCAACGAGCGCAAAAAGCAGAAGTTAAAATATTGTGTGCGCGTTCACTTATTCCCCTATAGAATACATAAGAGAAAAAAACGTGGAAAAAAAAGCCTAACAACCAACTCTCGTGCAAAACTGATAGCATATTCTCATGTGTGCTAACCTAACATGAACATATAAATATTTCACATTCCAGTATTCTTCATGTTACAGAATATATTCCATTTATTCATAAATAAATATTTCTACATATGACCCCCTATTTAGGGACTACGTTACTCTAAACAAACCACGCACACTCAAATTGTTGGGGTAAAAAAGGCCGCAGCTTGTTTATTAACATCATTTAAACATATAAGTAAAACCCATAAATAACCCAATCTTAAATTAACTGTAAACAACCCTCACGGGGCTTGCCATGTAACCCAATGTCTTTCCACTCCACCAGTCCCCTCCGGAACCGGCATAACCTCTCCTGCCTGGCAGGAGGTACCCCAGCAACCTTCACCACCCCAAAGGCAAGCCCCACCGCCAAGCTGCGACATGAAGTGTTCGCCTCCACAACCGTGAATCCAGGGAGGGAGGGAGGGGGCTTCTTTCACCGTCAGGTCCGGACAGAAGATGAAGGTACTTCCTGCTCACCGTCCTTTAAGGACTCCCCTGGGATCCCACCCACCTCCTCACCATTGGTTCCTCACCTTGCCCTGCTCTGGGGTCAAATGCCCCTTCGAGATAGGCATCCCTCCAGGGCAGGCTTGACCCCCTATTTAGGGACTACGTTACTCTAAACAAACCACGCACACTCAAATTGTTGGGGTAAAAAAGGCCGCAGCTTGTTTATTAACATCATTTAAACATATAAGTAAAACCCATAAATAACCCAATCTTAAATTAACTGTAAACAACCCTCACGGGGCTTGCCATGTAACCCAATGTCTTTCCACTCCACCGGTCCCCTCCGGAACCGGCATAACCTCTCCTGCCTGGCAGGAGGTACCCCAGCAACCTTCACCACCCCAAAGGCAAGCCCCACCGCCACCAGGCCGGCTCATAGCCGGACCCCGCCACCCACCAAGGCCTTTTCCACCCCTTCTCTCAAATTGAAATTGAACAAATGTAACCCAACCTCATTGAGGTGGACTCCATCTCTCAAAAAGAAACATTCCCCCGAACTACCTTCGAATTCAACGTGCCGTATAGACACCCCACCATTCCGCTCCACAAATTTGCTCAGAATCCTGTTGACCTTCCTCCTTGACAACTCTAACCTTCGCACATCCCATGCTGCTCGCCACTGCAACCGAGGTGTAATCTCCGACCATACTAGCTTCAAACCCGGGAACAGCTCCCACAAACGGAGTAAGTCCCTTGTCACCCTATCTATCAATTCCCTTTGAGAGATGAAGCCCAAATCGTTCCCTCCGGCATGTAAAACCAGCATCCCTGGGGGGTTAAACAACCTAGCAAACTCGACAACTTTAACTATCACCTGATCCCATCTCATACCCCGAAAACCAAACCACCGTATTCGAACAGTCTCTTCATCAAAACCCAGTTGGCTCCCACCTTCTCTTGTCATAGCCGCTTTTCTGGCCCAGTATATGTAGGAATGGCCAATAATCCAACATTCCCTGCCTTGCAACCCTAAGGAAAGAGGACACACTAAATTACTAGCTCACTGCGCACATATGACCTAAAACTGTTAGATGCCCACCTCCCAATCGTTCTGATCCTTGCATCCGACATACCCAACATTCTCGCCTCGGTGGCGGCCCCGATCCTAAACGAATGGGACCCGAAGTCAAGCTGCGGGAGCCCCAGGGTATTCAAGGTCTTCCTGAAAACCGAAATAAACTGAAAACGCGACAATGACTCCCCGTTCCTATGAATGAGCAAGGGGCCGCCACCCCCCGCCCGCACCTCCAAGAAGGCCGACACGGCCTCCACTGGGCAACATGCCCCCCCAATTCCACGAAGCGTAATAGCTCTACCACGACCGCTCTGATCCGTCTTTGAACGTCGCAACCATATGACCAAGTCCCGTCCCTGGACCCACACGTCCCCCCGCTGAATACCTCCCCTATCCCTTTTAGATGCCCCAACTAATTCCGACACCCGAAACGCTGCAAAAAACGCTAACACATAGGCCGCTCGAAAAAGCGCCACCTCGTATTCGTTCAGACAAACCGCCGACAAGGCTCCTACCACTCTCATCAATAACGCAAAGACCACCGGCCTCCGTGCATCCGGTGCCCTGTTACCTTTACACAGGGCCTTAGCCGCCATCCGAACCACGAACGACTTGGTAACATCCTCCCAACCCAGGCATTGGCACAGAAAGGCAATCGCTGCCAGTCTCCTCCTTACCATAGCCCTTGACACTCCTTGTCCTCCCCATTGCCCTATCCATGCTAATAGGATCTCCAACCAGCTCCGGGCCGTCATGGCCCCCCCCAAGCCTCTTAATACCTCACACCATTCTCTCCATACCTGTGAGTAAGCCTTCCACGTGGATTCAGCTAGGGCTCCTCGAACCAACCTCATCAGACCCCGAAGTCCACCTTCCACACTTCCCCCGGGCACTGAAACCCTATATCCTCCGCCAATGGGGCCAGCTCCCGAAACCTGTCCCACTGAAAACGTGAAAGAGAATCAGCTATCTCATTGGTCCTACCAGGCACATGCACCGCCCTGAACAAAACATTACATCTCAGGCACTCCAGAACAAACAACCGGAGGAGGACCACCACAGGAGGGGAAGATGCTGTTAGTGAATTTACCGCAGCCACCACCCCCATATTGTCTGAATGAAAAACCACCTTCCTGTCTCTCAGTAGCTCCGGCCATATAATCATGGCAACCCACAATGGAAACAATTCCAGGAACACTAAGTTCCTGGTCAAGCCAGCTGCCGCCCAGCCACTCGGCCACGGGCTGGCGCACCATTTGCCACCCAGGTAAGCACCGAATCCGATCGCCCCAGATGCATCCGTAAACAGGTGCACGTCAGGGTCGTCCCATCCGTCCCTCTGAATCAGGGACCGCCCGTTAAACTCCCCCAGGAAAGTCAACCATAACTCCATATCCTCCTTCAAGTTCTTTGTCAAACGAATATGGTGGAAATGCTCCTTAACCCCCGCCGTCGCTAGCGATAGCCTACGGCAAAAGACCCTCCCAACCGGGATGATCCTGCAAGCGAAATTTAGCTTGCCCAATAGGGATTGCATCTCCCTGAGCGTCAATTTCCGACGCCCCAACGCCTGGCGCAACACCTGGCATAGGTCAGCAACCTTGTCCTCCGGCAGGCTGCACACCATGGTGTCCGAATCAATATGGATCCCCAAAAAACTCAAGGCCGGACATGGGCCCTCCGTCTTGTCTGCTGCCACTGGAATGCCGAATTCCTTGGCCACCGCCTCGAAAGAATCCATCAATCTCTGGCAATCCAGGCTGCCAGCTGGTCCCACGAACAGAAAGTCGTCCAAATAATGGACCATGGATTGAACGCCCGCCACTTGCCGGACGACCCACTCCACAAAGGAGCTGAACTTCTCGAAATAGGAGCATGAAATAGAACAGCCCATAGGCAGGCATAAATCCACGAAAAATTGCCCATCAAAAACGCACCCCAACAAGTGGTGACACGCCGGGTGAACCGGTAACAGCCGGAAGGCAGCTTCGACATCCACCTTTGCCAGAAGCGCTCCCCTCCCCGCTCTTTTGACCAAATTGACCGCGTCGTCAAACGACGCATACCGGACCGCCGCCACGTCCGGGTCGATCCCATCATTCACCGAAGAGCCCTTCGGATGCGACAGATGGTGTATCATGCGGAACTGTCCCGGGGACTTCTTTGGAACTACCCCTAGTGGGGACAGCCGCAGATTATGCAACGGGGGGGAAGGGAAAGGGCCTGCCATACGCCCCAAACTCACCTCCTTCGCCAACTTGCCCCGAATAACCTCCGGAAATTCCCTGGCCGATTTCAAATTCCCTGCCCACCCAGTCCCCTCTGTCTCCTGAAAGGGTATAGGGAAACCTGAGCTAAAACCCGTCAATAGAAGCTCGGCGTCCCCCCGCTTCCCCCGAACATTAGCGTACTGTTCTAGCCACGGGACCATCTTTCTGATGTCCACCGGCGTCTTGGCTCGGTAAACCCACTTCGCCTGTCCTGGCCCCGGCCTTTCCTTTTTTGAAGCACTTTGCATAAGAATGGACGCCGCCGCACCCCGAACATTCGTGCTTGTACTTGCACGACGCCCCAAACCTGCACTGCCCCTCGTTAAATTGGAAACAGAGGCCCTTCCTGAGGGCCACTGCTGCCCCACTCCCAACCGACGCGGGGTGCCCCCCTCCACTGGACCGAAAGGACTGAGATCCTCTCAACGGGGTCATGATCTCCAGCCATATCCCCATATCCCTGTCATCCCAACGCATGTCTGGGCGGACGGCGATCCGTTGACGGAATTGCTCGTCGTACCGCCACCACCCCATCCCTCCGTAAGTACGGTGCGCCGCCGATACCTCATCATAATAGCAGAACAGGGGGGAACCCTGCTCGGGGAACTTTTGCGCTGTCACGTTTGCCAGGATACAGAATGCCCTGGACCAATTGGAGAAGGTCTTCGGTATCTTCCGATACCTCTTCTTCCGCTCCTCCTCCTCTTTCTTACCCTGTTCCCCTTTTGGATCCTCCTTCAGCTCAACGAACTGATCTATGGGAAGGAGGGAGAATAACTCCAGGAATTCCCTTTTCCATATTTTTTCCTTCACCTCCTGGGACAAGTGTAACCCGAGGGGCCCAATCGAACATAAACATGGCCTACGTAACGCCTCATCTGACACCCGGAAGGAAACCACCTCTGAACCCCCGGCCGTCGTCTTCCCCCCTGACCCCTCGCCTACTACCCCGGGCCCCACTGCGGCCCCTGCCCCCGGCATCTCGGTCTGGCCCACCACCGGGGCCACTGCCACTGACGCTACAACCCCGCCGGCGCTTTCGCCACCCGAACTCCATGCCCCAGCTGGACCCCCCCCACCTTCTATCCTCGCAATCAACTCTTTCAAACCTTTCAACAACTCATTCTGTGACTCACATCCAGCCCCCTGTGGTGTAGTAAGCGAAAAAGTACCTCTTGGCGCCCCTGAGTCAGTCCTGCGCGCCGTCTCTGCTCCCGGGTCCCTTGAAGTCCCAGCTCTGCTTGACCTCCTTCCTTCCCTCCTCGGCGACTCACGGCTCCTCTCCGGGGTTCGCCGTCTAGGCCTAGACTCCCCCCGCCTGTCCCCGCTCCTGCCTTCCCGCGTCCGTTCCATCCGAGCCCAAGTGGGTGACAGCCTCCTTTCTTCATCAGGTCTGCTCCGTAGGGGCGAGCGGGACCAGCCCCGCCGCTGAATAGGCTCCCGCCGTGGACTGCGAGACCTCTCTCTCCGCCTTGAAGCTTCCACCTGCAATTGAACGCCAACAACATCATCAACCATCCTCCCCCGCCCCCTAACCTCCGCCCCCCTTTCTTCCACCCTTTGTCTTCCCCCTCCCCCAACATTCCTCAAAGGCGAGACTGAAGCCAAAAGCTGCGCCAAGGCATCAAGGTCCCCCACCTGGCCAGCTGTGTGCAGCTCCTGCGTGTCCAACTCCAACCTTCCGTCCCCATCGAAATCACTAGGGATATCCTCAATAATGAGGGCATCCCCGTCCCTGTCCCGGGTCCTGTCGAGATCCTGCCTCTGCCCTACCGCTGGGGTGGATGCCGCTGGAACTATCACAACAAAAGAGAGAGGGAGGGGGGAGGCGAAAACACATGAGGCAAACATACTCCTAGCCCCCTAACCGTTCAGAATAAGGAAAGAGGGGGGGGGGATGGGGGGGGGGCAGGAAAAAGGAGGGGGGGGGGGGGAAGGGGCCTACCCAGCAAACACCCTTGACTATTACCCCTAATACCCTGGACCTACCCCCCCCCCTGTGATGAGTCCCCATGCCCCCCCACCCCCCGCCCCGGCCCCCCCCATTCCCCCACCACTACGCTTGCCTACTCCAGCATGCCCCCATGCGCCAGCGCGACCTGCCCAGACCCCACCTGCGCTTACTGAACAACCCCTACCTGAGCATGGCCCCCCGCTGCCTGGCCACGCCATTCCACCCCGCTACCGCAGTTACTGGTCATGCCCTCCCCGCCCATACCCCCTAGACTCCCCCCCCCCCAACCAAAGCCACCGATTTCCAGCTACTCCTCCTGCGCCTTGTGGCGCCCCTAGGCCGCATCAGCTAACCATGCATCTAATCCCTAACTACCTTTACGGCCTCATTCGGGCTCCACATTTCCTTCCTTCCATCTCCCTGATAACTACAAGCCCACTCCTTATTTATTTCAGGCCTCATTTGGGCCCCCCCCGGCCTCATTTGGGCCCCCCCCCCACGGCCTCATTTGGGCCCCCCCCCCCCCTTCCCGGCCTTATTTGGGATAACATCCCCCCCCCCCCGATTCCCAATTGCTGCATTAACCCTTCCAGCCCCCCAGTCCGCTCCCAGCCCCTCACCTAAATAATCCCTTCCCCCCATTCCCAGCCGTGCTCCGGCCTCCCTGTTCCCGCCATAAACCCGCTATTGCGCAGGGCCCCCGCCTCTTATCCCCTCACCACCATTGTGCCTCCTCCAATCTTCGATAGCCCAGCGGCTTACCTGCCAGCACGGCCTGTGCTGCTGCATTGGACTCCTCGGCTCGACTGGCTCCCGGATCGCCATGTGCGCCTCCCGCGTGGACCTCCGCCGTCACCACAACTCGCTGCTGACTCCTCCGCGGGCCGCACCTCCTCCCGGTCGGCCGTCCTCTGGCCCGCCCGCCGCTGCTTCCAGTTCTGCCCGCCGATCTGCCTCTCCTCGGGGCCACCGTGGGGCTGAGGCGCTCTGGCGGTTGCGACCGCCGCACAGGCCTAGCCCTTTCGACCGGCTCCACCCCCGCCGACGACTCTGGAACTCCTCCGCTGCCAGGTAAGACACCGGCTGCCTGCAGCTGCTCCAGGAGCCACTGAGGGCCTCTCTCCCTGGAGGCAGCTGCAGCAGCCGTGAGCAGGTCCTGCAATGCTGACATGTGAGCAGAAAGCACCCTCACGTTCTCTCCCGACTTGATGAAGTGAAAGAGGCAAAGCTTCTTTCACCGTCAGGTCCGGACAGAAGATGAAGGTACTTCCTGCTCACCGTCCTTTAAGGACTCCCCTGGGATCCCACCCACCTCCTCACCATTGGTTCCTCACCTTGCCCTGCTCTGGGGTCAAATGCCCCTTC
This sequence comes from Bombina bombina, assembly GCF_027579735.1. Lineage (NCBI taxonomy): Eukaryota > Metazoa > Chordata > Amphibia > Anura > Bombinatoridae > Bombina > Bombina bombina. Next base: position 18,297,639 of record NC_069503.1, on the reverse strand, counting down.
GAGATAGGCATCCCTCCAGGGCAGGCTTAGTTGATTTTTTTGGTACAGTATAAAATACATATATATATATATATATATATATATATATATATATATACACACACATATACATACACGCACACGATTATATATATATATGTGTGTGTGTGTGTGTATACATATATATTTATATATGTGTGTGTATACATATACATTTCTATGTGTATATATGTCTGCAAATACATATATACACATATAAATGCATATGTACACTTATATAACCACACACACACACATATATATATATATATATATATATATATATACACAGACACATCTTTAGACATGTATAAGTATCTATCTCAATAAAGCCCTTTGCAGCCTTTTTTTCTAACACCTAAAACCTTCTGTCTTTGAGCCCTTCTAACTTTTGTGTTTCCCATATATTTTTTAACTATTTTTATTAGATAGTGTTATTATAAGTGTAACTGTACTGTGTAAGGTATATTTATTAGATAGTGTTATTATAAGTGTAACTGTACTATGTAAGGTATATTTATTAGATAGTGTTATTATAAGTGTAACTGTACTGTGTAAGGTATATTTATTAGATAATGTTATTATAAGTGTAACTGTACTGTATAAGTTATATTTATTAGATAGTGTTATTATAAGTTTAACTGTACTGTGTAAGGTATATTTATTAGATAGTGTTATTATAAGTGTAACTGTACTGTGTAAGGTATATTTATTAGATAGTGTTATTATAAGTGTAACTGTACTGTGTAAGGTATATTTATTAGATAGTGTTATTATAAGTGTAACTGTACTGTATAATGTATATTTATTAGATAGTGTTATTATAAGTGTAACTGTACTGTGTAAGGTATATTTATTAGATAGTGTTATTATAAGTGTAACTGTACTGTGTAATGTATATTTATTAGATAGTGTTATTATAAGTGTAACTGTACTGTGTAATGTATATTTATTAGATAGTGTTATTATAAGTGTAACTGTACTGTATAATGTATATTTATTAGATAGTGTTATTATAAGTGTAACTGTACTGTGTAAGGTATATTTATTAGATAGTGTTATTATAAGTGTAACTGTACTGTGTAATGTATATTTATTAGATAATGTTATTATAAGTGTAACTGTACTGTGTAAGGTATATTTATTAGATAGTGGTATTATAAGTGTAACTGTACTGTGTAAGGTATATTTATTAGATAGTGTTATTATAAGTGTAACTGTACTGTGTAAGGTATATTTATTAGATAGTGTTATTATAAGTGTAAGTGTACTGTATAATATATATTTATTAGATAGTGTTATTAAAAGTGTAACTGTACTGTGTAATGTATATTTATTTGATAATGTTATTATAAGTGTAAGTGTACTGTGTAAGGTATATTTATTAGATAGTGTTATTATAAGTATAACTGTACTGTGTAATGTATATTTATTAGATAGTGTTATTAATAGTGTAACTGTACTGTGTAATGTATATTTATTAGATAGTGTTATTATAAGTGTAACTGTACTGTGTAAGGTATATTTATTAGATAGTGTTATTATAAGTGTAACTGTACTGTGTAAGGTATATTTATTAGATAGTGTTATTATAAGTGTAACTGTACAGTGTAAGGTATATTTATTAGATAGTGTTATTATAAGTGTAACTGTACTGTGTAAGGTATATTTATTAGATAGTGTTATTAAAAGTGTAACTATACTGTGTAAGGTATATTTATTAGATAGTGTTATTATAAGTTTAACTGTACTGTGTAATGTATATTTATTAGTGTTATTATAAGTGTAACTGTACTGTGTAAGGTATATTTATTAGATAATGTTATTATAAGTGTAACTGTACTGTATAAGGTATATTTATTAGATAGTGTTATTATAAGTTTAACTGTACTGTGTAAGGTATATTTATTAGATAGTGTTATTATAAGTGTAACTGTACTGTGTAAGGTATATTTATTAGATAGTGTTATTATAAGTGTAACTGTACTGTGTAAGGTATATTTATTAGATAGTGTTATTATAAGTGTAACTGTACTGTGTAAGGTATATTTATTAGATAGTGTTATTATAAGTGTCACTGTACTGTGTAAGGTATATTTATTAGATAGTGTTATTATAAGTGTAACTGTACTGTGTAAGGTATATTTATTAGATAGTGTTATTATAAGTGTAACTGTACTGTATAATATATATTTATTAGATAGTGTTATTAAAAGTGTAACTGTACTGTGTAATGTATATTTATTTGATAATGTTATTATAAGTGTAAGTGTACTGTGTAAGGTATATTTATTAGATAGTGTTATTATAAGTATAACTGTACTGTGTAATGTATATTTATTAGATAGTGTTATTAATAGTGTAACTGTACTGTGTAAGGTATATTTATTAGATAGTGTTAGTATAAGTGTAACTGTACTGTGTAAGGTATATTTATTAGATAGTGTTATTATAAGTGTAACTGTACTGTGTAAGGTATATTTATTAGATAGTGTTATTATAAGTGTAACTGTACAGTGTAAGGTATATTTATTAGATAGTGTTATTATAAGTGTAACTGTACTGTGTAAGGTATATTTATTAGATAGTGTTATTATAAGTGTAACTGTACTGTGTAATGTATATTTATTAGATAGTGTTATTATAAGTGTAACTGTACTGTGTAAGGTATATTTATTAGATAGTGTTATTATAAGTGTAACTGTACTGTGTAATATATATTTATTAGATAGTGTTATTATAAGTGTAACTGTACTGTGTAATGTATATTTATTAGATAATGTTATTATAAGTGTAAGTGTACTGTGTAAGGTATATTTATTAGATAGTGTTATTATAAGTGTAACTGTACTGTGTAATGTATATTTATTAGATAGTGTTATTATAAGTGTAACTGTACTGTGTAATGTATATTTATTAGATAGTGTTATTATAAGTGTAACTGTACTGTGTAAGGTATATTTATTAGATAGTGTTATTATAAGTGTAACTGTACTGTGTAATGTATATTTATTAGATAGTGTTATTATAAGTGTAACTGTACTGTGTAAGGTATATTTATTAGATAGTGTTATTATATGTGTAACTGTACTGTGTAAGGTATATTTATTAGATAGTGTTATTATAAGTGTAACTGTACTGTGTAAGGTATATTTATTAGATAGTGTTATTATAAGTGTAACTGTACTGTGTAAGTTATATTTATTAGATAGTATTATTATAAGTGCAACTGTACTGTGTAAGTTATATTTATTAGATAGTGTTATTATAAGTGTAACTGTAGTGTGTAATGTATATTTATTAGACAGTGTTATTATAAGTGTAACTGTACTGTGTAATGTATATTTATTAGATAATGTTATTATAAGTGTAACTGTACTATGTAAGTTATATATATTATATAGTGTTATTATAAGTGTAACTGTACTGTGTAAGTTATATTTATTACATAGTGTTATTATAAGTGTAACTGTACTGTGTAATGTATATTTATTAGTGTTATTATAAGTGTAACTGTACTGTGTAAGGTTATTTATTAGATAGTGTTATTATAAGTGTAACTGAACTGTGTAAGGTATATTTATTAGATAGTGTTATTATAAGTGTAACTGTACTGTGTAAGGTATATTTATTAGTGTTATTATACGTGTAACTGTACTGTGTAAGGTATATTTTTTAGTGTTATTATAAGTGTAACTGTACTGTGTAAGGTTATTTATTAGATAGTGTTATTATAAGTGTAATTGTACTGTATAATGTATATTTATTAGATAGTGTTATTATAAGTGTAACTGTACTGTGTAATATATATTTATTAGATAGTGTTATTATAAGTGTAACTGTACTGTGTAATGTATATTTATTAGATGGTGTTATTATAAGTGTAACTGTACTGTGTAAGGTTATTTATTAGATAGTGTTATTATAAGTGTAATTGTACTGTATAATGTATATTTATTAGATAATGTTATTATAAGTGTAACTGTACTGTGTAAGGTATATTTATTAGATATTGTTATATGTGTAACTGTACTGTGTAAGGTATATTTATTAGATAGTGTTATTATAAGTGTAACTGTACTGTGTAAGGTTATTTATTAGATAGTGTTATTATAAGTGTAACTGTACTGTGTAAGGTATATTTATTAGTGTTATTATAAGTATAACTGTACTGTGTAAGGTATATTTATTAGAAAGTGTTATTATAAGTGTTACTGTACTATGTAATGTATATTATTAGATACCTTTATTATTAGTGTAACTGTGCTGTGTAATATATATTTATTAGATAGTGTTATTATAAGTGTAACTGTACTGTGTAATGTATATTTATTATATAGTGTTATTATAAGTGTAACTGTACTGTATAAGGTATATTTATTAGATAGTGTTATTATAAGTGTAACTGTACTGTGTAAGGTATATTTATTAGTGTTATTATAAGTGTAACTGTGCTGTGTAATGTATTGTTATTAGATAGTGTTATTATAAGTGTAACTGTGCTGTGTAAGGTATATTTATTAGATAGTGTTATTATAAGTGTAACTGTACTGTGTAAGGTATATTTATTAGATAGTGTTATTTTAAGTGTAACTGTACTGTGTAAGGTATATTTATTAGATAGTGTTATTATAAGTGTAACTGTACTGTGTAAGGTATATTTATTAGATAATGTTATTATAAGTGTAACTGTACTGTATAAGGTATATTTATTAGATAGTGTTATTATAAGTTTAACTGTACTGTGTAAGGTATATTTATTAGATAGTGTTATTATAAGTGTAACTGTACTGTGTAAGGTATATTTATTAGATAGTGTTATTATAAGTGTAACTGTACTGTGTAAGGTATATTTATTAGCTAGTGTTATTATAAGTGTTACTGTACTGTGTAATGTATATTTATTAGATAGTGTTATTATAAGTGTAACTGTACAGTGTAAGGTATATTTATTAGATAGTGTTATTATAAGTGTAACTGTACTGTGTAATGTATATTTATTAGATAGTGTTATTAAAAGTGTAACTATACTGTGTAAGGTATATTTATTAGATAGTGTTATTATAAGTGTAACTGTACTGTGTAAGGTATATTTATTAGATAATGTTATTATAAGTGTAACTGTACTGTATAAGGTATATTTATTAGATAGTGTTATTATAAGTTTAACTGTACTGTGTAAGGTATATTTATTAGATAGTGTTATTATAAGTGTAACTGTACTGTGTAAGGTATATTTATTAGATAGTGTTATTATAAGTGTAACTGTACTGTGTAATGTATATTTATTAGATAGTGTTATTATAAGTGTAACTGTACTGTGTAAGGTATATTTATTAGATAGTGTTATTATAAGTGTAACTGTACTGTGTAAGGTATATTTATTAGATAGTGTTATTATAAGTGTAACTGTACTGTATAATATATATTTATTAGATAGTGTTATTAAAAGTGTAACTGTACTGTGTAATGTATATTTATTTGATAATGTTATTATAAGTGTAAGTGTACTGTGTAAGGTATATTTATTAGATAGTGTTATTATAAGTATAACTGTACTGTGTAATGTATATTTATTAGATAGTGTTATTAATAGTGTAACTGTACTGTGTAAGGTATATTTATTAGATAGTGTTAGTATAAGTGTAACTGTACTGTGTAAGGTATATTTATTAGATAGTGTTATTATAAGTGTAACTGTACTGTGTAAGGTATATTTATTAGATAGTGTTATTATAAGTGTAACTGTACAGTGTAAGGTATATTTATTAGATAGTGTTATTATAAGTGTAACTGTACTGTGTAAGGTATATTTATTAGATAGTGTTATTATAAGTGTAACTGTACTGTGTAATGTATATTTATTAGATAGTGTTATTATAAGTGTAACTGTACTGTGTATGGTATATTTATTAGATAGTGTTATTATAAGTGTAACTGTACTGTGTAATATATATTTATTAGATAGTGTTATTATAAGTGTAACTGTACTGTGTAATGTATATTTATTAGATAATGTTATTATAAGTGTAAGTGTACTGTGTAAGGTATATTTATTAGATAGTGTTATTATAAGTGTAACTGTACTGTGTAATGTATATTTATTAGATAGTGTTATTATAAGTGTAACTGTACTGTGTAATGTATATTTATTAGATAGTGTTATTATAAGTGTAACTGTACTGTGTAAGGTATATTTATTAGATAGTGTTATTATAAGTGTAACTGTACTGTGTAATGTATATTTATTAGATAGTGTTATTATAAGTGTAACTGTACTGTGTAAGGTATATTTATTAGATAGTGTTATTATATGTGTAACTGTACTGTGTAAGGTATATTTATTAGATAGTGTTATTATATGTGTAACTGTACTGTGTAAGGTATATTTATTAGATAGTGTTATTATAAGTGTAACTGTACTGTGTAAGTTATATTTATTAGATAGTATTATTATAAGTGCAACTGTACTGTGTAAGTTATATTTATTAGATAGTGTTATTATAAGTGTAACTGTAGTGTGTAATGTATATTTATTAGACAGTGTTATTATAAGTGTAACTGTACTGTGTAATGTATATTTATTAGATAATGTTATTATAAGTGTAACTGTACTATGTAAGTTATATATATTATATAGTGTTATTATAAGTGTAACTGTACTGTGTAAGTTATATTTATTACATAGTGTTATTATAAGTGTAACTGTACTGTGTAAGGTATATTTATTAGTGTTATTATAAGTGTAACTGTACTGTGTAAGGTTATTTATTAGATAGTGTTATTATAAGTGTAACTATACTGTGTAAGGTATATTTATTAGATAGTGTTATTATAAGTGTAACTGTACTGTGTAAGGTATATTTATTAGTGTTATTATAAGTGTAACTGTACTGTGTAAGGTATATTTTTTAGTGTTATTATAAGTGTAACTGTACTGTGTAAGGTTATTTATTAGATAGTGTTATTATAAGTGTAATTGTACTGTATAATGTATATTTATTAGATAGTGTTATTATAAGTGTAACTGTACTGTGTAATATATATTTATTAGATAGTGTTATTATAAGTGTAACTGTACTGTGTAATGTATATTTATTAGATGGTGTTATTATAAGTGTAACTGTACTGTGTAAGGTTATTTATTAGATAGTGTTATTATAAGTGTAATTGTACTGTATAATGTATATTTATTAGATAATGTTATTATAAGTGTAACTGTACTGTGTAAGGTATATTTATTAGATATTGTTATATGTGTAACTGTACTGTGTAAGGTATATTTATTAGATAGTGTTATTATAAGTGTAACTGTACTGTGTAAGGTTATTTATTAGATAGTGTTATTATAAGTGTAACTGTACTGTGTAAGGTATATTTATTAGTGTTATTATAAGTATAACTGTACTGTGTAAGGTATATTTATTAGAAAGTGTTATTATAAGTGTTACTGTACTATGTAATGTATATTATTAGATACCTTTATTATTAGTGTAACTGTGCTGTGTAATATATATTTATTAGATAGTGTTATTATAAGTGTAACTGTACTGTGTAATGTATATTTATTATATAGTGTTATTATAAGTGTAACTGTACTGTATAAGGTATATTTATTAGATAGTGTTATTATAAGTGTAACTGTACTGTGTAAGGTATATTTATTAGTGTTATTATAAGTGTAACTGTGCTGTGTAATGTATTGTTATTAGATAGTGTTATTATAAGTGTAACTGTGCTGTGTAATGTAAATTTATTAGATAGTGTTATTATAAGTGTAACTGTACTGTGTAAGGTATATTTATTAGATAGTGTTATTTTAAGTGTAACTGTACTGTGTAAGGTATATTTATTAGATAGTGTTATTATAAGTGTAACTGTACTGTGTAAGGTATATTTATTAGATAATGTTATTATAAGTGTAACTGTACTGTATAAGGTATATTTATTAGATAGTGTTATTATAAGTTTAACTGTACTGTGTAAGGTATATTTATTAGATAGTGTTATTATAAGTGTAACTGTACTGTGTAAGGTATATTTATTAGATAGTGTTATTATAAGTGTAACTGTACTGTGTAAGGTATATTTATTAGCTAGTGTTATTATAAGTGTTACTGTACTGTGTAATGTATATTTATTAGATAGTGTTATTATAAGTGTAACTGTACAGTGTAAGGTATATTTATTAGATAGTGTTATTATAAGTGTAACTGTACTGTGTAAGGTATATTTATTAGATAGTGTTATTAAAAGTGTAACTATACTGTGTAAGGTATATTTATTAGATAGTGTTATTATAAGTGTAACTGTACTGTGTAAGGTATATTTATTAGATAATGTTATTATAAGTGTAACTGTACTGTATAAGGTATATTTATTAGATAGTGTTATTATAAGTTTAACTGTACTGTGTAAGGTATATTTATTAGATAGTGTTATTATAAGTGTAACTGTACTGTGTAAGGTATATTTATTAGATAGTGTTATTATAAGTGTAACTGTACTGTGTAATGTATATTGATTAGATAGTGTTATTATAAGTGTAACTGTACTGTGTAAGGTATATTTATTAGATAGTGTTATTATAAGTGTAACTGTACTGTGTAAGGTATATTTATTAGATAGTGTTATTATAAGTGTAACTGTACTGTGTAAGGTATATTTATTAGATAGTGTTATTATAAGTGTAACTGTACTGTATAATATATATTTATTAGATAGTGTTATTAAAAGTGTAACTGTACTGTGTAATGTATATTTATTTGATAATGTTATTATAAGTGTAAGTGTACTGTGTAAGGTATATTTATTAGATAGTGTTATTATAAGTATAACTGTACTGTGTAATGTATATTTATTAGATAGTGTTATTAATAGTGTAACTGTACTGTGTAAGGTATATTTATTAGATAGTGTTAGTATAAGTGTAACTGTACTGTGTAAGGTATATTTATTAGATAGTGTTATTATAAGTGTAACTGTACTGTGTAAGGTATATTTATTAGATAGTGTTATTATAAGTGTAACTGTACAGTGTAAGGTATATTTATTAGATAGTGTTATTATAAGTGTAACTGTACTGTGTAAGGTATATTTATTAGATAGTGTTATTAAAAGTGTAACTGTACTGTGTAATGTGTATTTATTAGATAGTGTTATTATAAGTGTAACTGTACTGTGTATGGTATATTTATTAGATAGTGTTATTATAAGTGTAACTGTACTGTGTAATATATATTTATTAGATAGTGTTATTATAAGTGTAACTGTACTGTGTAATGTATATTTATTAGATAATGTTATTATAAGTGTAAGTGTACTGTGTAAGGTATATTTATTAGATAGTGTTATTATAAGTGTAACTGTACTGTGTAATGTATATTTATTAGATAGTGTTATTATAAGTGTAACTGTACTGTGTAATGTATATTTATTAGATAGTGTTATTATAAGTGTAACTGTACTGTGTAAGGTATATTTATTAGATAGTGCTATTATAAGTGTAACTGTACTGTGTAAGGTATATTTATTAGATAGTGTTATTATAAGTGTAACTGTACTGTGTAAGGTATATTTATTAGATAGTGTTATTATAAGTGTAACTGTACAGTGTAAGGTATATTTATTAGATAGTGTTATTATAAGTGTAACTGTACTGTGTAAGGTATATTTATTAGATAGTGTTATTAAAAGTGTAACTGTACTGTGTAATGTGTATTTATTAGATAGTGTTATTATAAGTGTAACTGTACTGTGTATGGTATATTTATTAGATAGTGTTATTATAAGTGTAACTGTACTGTGTAATATATATTTATTAGATAGTGTTATTATAAGTGTAACTGTACTGTGTAATGTATATTTATTAGATAATGTTATTATAAGTGTAAGTGTACTGTGTAAGGTATATTTATTAGATAGTGTTATTATAAGTGTAACTGTACTGTGTAATGTATATTTATTAGATAGTGTTATTATAGGTGTAACTGTACTGTGTAATGTATATTTATTAGATAGTGTTATTATAAGTGTAACTGTACTGTGTAAGGTATATTTATTAGATAGTGCTATTATAAGTGTAACTGTACTGTGTAATGTATATTTATTAGATAGTGTTATTATAAGTGTAACTGTACTGTGTAAGGTATATTTATTAGATAGTGTTATTATATGTGTAACTGTACTGTGTAAGGTATATTTATTAGATAGTGTTATTATATGTGTAACTGTACTGTGTAAGGTATATTTATTAGATAGTGTTATTATAAGTGTAACTGTACTGTGTAATATATATTTATTAGATAGTGTTATTATAAGTGTAACTGTACTGTGTAATATATATTTATTAGATAGTGTTATTATAAGTGTAACTGTACTGTGTAATATATATTTATTAGATAGTGTTATTATAAGTGTAACTGTACTGTGTAATATATATTTATTAGATAGTGTTATTATAAGTGTAACTGTACTGTGTAATGTATATTTATTAGATAGTGTTATTATAAGTGTAACTGAACTGTGTAAGGTATATTTATTGGATAGTGTTATTATAAGTGTAACTGTACTGTGTAAGGTATATTTATTAGATAGTGTTATTATAAGTGTAACTGTACTGTGTAAGGTATATTTATTAGATAGTGTTATTATAAGTGTAACTGTACTGTGTAAGGTATATTTATTAGATAGTGTTATTATAAGTGTAACTGTACTGTGTAAGGTATATTTATTAGATAGTGTTATTATAAGTGTAACTGTACTGTGTAATGTATATTTATTAGATAGTGTTATTATAAGTGTAACTGTACTGTGTAAGGTATATTTATTAGATAGTGTTATTATAAGTGTAACTGTACTGTATAATATATATTTATTAGATAGTGTTATTAAAAGTGTAACTGTACTGTGTAATGTATATTTATTAGATAATGTTATTATAAGTGTAAGTGTACTGTGTAAGGTATATTTATTAGATAGTGTTATTATAAGTATAACTGTACTGTGTAATGTATATTTATTAGATAGTGTTATTATAAGTGTAACTGTACTGTGTAAGGTATATTTATTAGATAGTGTTATTATAAGTGTAACTGTACTGTGTAATATATATTTATTAGATAGTGTTATTATAAGTGTAACTGTACTGTGTAATATATATTTATTAGATAGTGTTATTATAAGTGTAACTGTACTGTGTAATATATATTTATTAGATAGTGTTATTATAAGTGTAACTGTACTGTGCAATATATATTTATTAGATAGTGTTATCATAAGTGTAACTGTACTGTGTAATGTATATTTATTAGATAGTGTTTTTATAAGTGTAACTGAACTGTGTAAGGTATATTTATTAGATAGTGTTATTATAAGTGTAATTGTACTGTGTAAGGTATATTTATTAGATAGTGTTATTATAAGTGTAACTGTACTGTGTAAGGTATATTTATTAGATAGTGTTATTATAAGTGTAACTGTACTGTGTAAGGTATATTTATTAGATAGTGTTATTATAAGTGTAACTGTACTGTGTAATGTATATTTATTAGATAGTGTTATTATAAGTGTAACTGTACTGTGTAAGGTATATTTATTAGATAGTGTTATTATAAGTGTAACTGTACTGTATAATATATATGTATTAGATAGTGTTATTAAAAGTGTAACTGTACTGTGTAATGTATATTTATTAGATAATGTTATTATAAGTGTAAGAGTACTGTGTAAGGTATATTTATTAGATAGTGTTATTATAAGTATAACTGTACTGTGTAATGTATATTTATTAGCTAGTGTTATTATAAGTGTAACTGTACTGTGTAATGTATATTTATTAGATAGTGTTATTATAAGTGTAACTATACTGTGTAAGGTATATTTATTAGATAGTGTTATTATAAGTGTAACTGTAGTGTGTAAGGTATATTTATTAGATAGTGTTATTATAAATGTAACTGTACTGTGTAAGGTATATTTATTAGATAGTGTTATTATAAGTGTAACTGTACTGTGTAAGGTATATTTATTAGATAGTGTTATTAAAAGTGTAACTGTACTGTGTAATGTATATTTATTTGATAATGTTATTATAAGTGTAAGTGTACTGTGTAAGGTATATTTATTAGATAGTGTTATTATAAGTATAACTGTACTGTGTAATGTATATTTATTAGATAGTGTTATTAATAGTGTAACTGTACTGTGTAAGGTATATTTATTAGATAGTGTTAGTATAAGTGTAACTGTACTGTGTAAGGTATATTTATTAGATAGTGTTATTATAAGTGTAACTGTACTGTGTAAGGTATATTTATTAGATAGTGTTATTATAAGTGTAACTGTACAGTGTAAGGTATATTTATTAGATAGTGTTATTATAAGTGTAACTGTACTGTGTAAGGTATATTTATTAGATAGTGTTATTATAAGTGTAACTGTACTGTGTAATGTATATTTATTAGATAGTGTTATTATAAGTGTAACTGTACTGTGTATGGTATATTTATTAGATAGTGTTATTATAAGTGTAACTGTACTGTGTAATATATATTTATTAGATAGTGTTATTATAAGTGTAACTGTACTGTGTAATGTATATTTATTAGATAATGTTATTATAAGTGTAAGTGTACTGTGTAAGGTATATTTATTAGATAGTGTTATTATAAGTGTAACTGTACTGTGTAATGTATATTTATTAGATAGTGTTATTATAAGTGTAACTGTACTGTGTAATGTATATTTATTAGATAGTGTTATTATAAGTGTAACTGTACTGTGTAAGGTATATTTATTAGATAGTGTTATTATAAGTGTAACTGTACTGTGTAATGTATATTTATTAGATAGTGTTATTATAAGTGTAACTGTACTGTGTAAGGTATATTTATTAGATAGTGTTATTATATGTGTAACTGTACTGTGTAAGGTATATTTATTAGATAGTGTTATTATATGTGTAACTGTACTGTGTAAGGTATATTTATTAGATAGTGTTATTATAAGTGTAACTGTACTGTGTAAGTTATATTTATTAGATAGTATTATTATAAGTGCAACTGTACTGTGTAAGTTATATTTATTAGATAGTGTTATTATAAGTGTAACTGTAGTGTGTAATGTATATTTATTAGACAGTGTTATTATAAGTGTAACTGTACTGTGTAATGTATATTTATTAGATAATGTTATTATAAGTGTAACTGTACTATGTAAGTTATATATATTATATAGTGTTATTATAAGTGTAACTGTACTGTGTAAGTTATATTTATTACATAGTGTTATTATAAGTGTAACTGTACTGTGTAATGTATATTTATTAGTGTTATTATAAGTGTAACTGTACTGTGTAAGGTTATTTATTAGATAGTGTTATTATAAGTGTAACTATACTGTGTAAGGTATATTTATTAGATAGTGTTATTATAAGTGTAACTGTACTGTGTAAGGTATATTTATTAGTGTTATTATAAGTGTAACTGTACTGTGTAAGGTATATTTTTTAGTGTTATTATAAGTGTAACTGTACTGTGTAAGGTTATTTATTAGATAGTGTTATTATAAGTGTAATTGTACTGTATAATGTATATTTATTAGATAGTGTTATTATAAGTGTAACTGTACTGTGTAATATATATTTATTAGATAGTGTTATTATAAGTGTAACTGTACTGTGTAATGTATATTTATTAGATGGTGTTATTATAAGTGTAACTGTACTGTGTAAGGTTATTTATTAGATAGTGTTATTATAAGTGTAATTGTACTGTATAATGTATATTTATTAGATAATGTTATTATAAGTGTAACTGTACTGTGTAAGGTATATTTATTAGATATTGTTATATGTGTAACTGTACTGTGTAAGGTATATTTATTAGATAGTGTTATTATAAGTGTAACTGTACTGTGTAAGGTTATTTATTAGATAGTGTTATTATAAGTGTAACTGTACTGTGTAAGGTATATTTATTAGTGTTATTATAAGTATAACTGTACTGTGTAAGGTATATTTATTAGAAAGTGTTATTATAAGTGTTACTGTACTATGTAATGTATATTATTAGATACCTTTATTATTAGTGTAACTGTGCTGTGTAATATATATTTATTAGATAGTGTTATTATAAGTGTAACTGTACTGTGTAATGTATATTTATTATATAGTGTTATTATAAGTGTAACTGTACTGTATAAGGTATATTTATTAGATAGTGTTATTATAAGTGTAACTGTACTGTGTAAGGTATATTTATTAGTGTTATTATAAGTGTAACTGTGCTGTGTAATGTATTGTTATTAGATAGTGTTATTATAAGTGTAACTGTGCTGTGTAAGGTATATTTATTAGATAGTGTTATTATAAGTGTAACTGTACTGTGTAAGGTATATTTATTAGATAGTGTTATTATAAGTGTAACTGTACTGTGTAAGGTATATTTATTAGATAGTGTTATTATAAGTGTAACTGTACTGTGTAAGGTATATTTATTAGATAATGTTATTATAAGTGTAACTGTACTGTATAAGGTATATTTATTAGATAGTGTTATTATAAGTTTAACTGTACTGTGTAAGGTATATTTATTAGATAGTGTTATTATAAGTGTAACTGTACTGTGTAAGGTATATTTATTAGATAGTGTTATTATAAGTGTAACTGTACTGTGTAAGGTATATTTATTAGCTAGTGTTATTATAAGTGTTACTGTACTGTGTAATGTATATTTATTAGATAGTGTTATTATAAGTGTAACTGTACAGTGTAAGGTATATTTATTAGATAGTGTTATTATAAGTGTAACTGTACTGTGTAAGGTATATTTATTAGATAGTGTTATTAAAAGTGTAACTATACTGTGTAAGGTATATTTATTAGATAGTGTTATTATAAGTGTAACTGTACTGTGTAAGGTATATTTATTAGATAATGTTATTATAAGTGTAACTGTACTGTATAAGGTATATTTATTAGATAGTGTTATTATAAGTTTAACTGTACTGTGTAAGGTATATTTATTAGATAGTGTTATTATAAGTGTAACTGTACTGTGTAAGGTATATTTATTAGATAGTGTTATTATAAGTGTAACTGTACTGTGTAATGTATATTGATTAGATAGTGTTATTATAAGTGTAACTGTACTGTGTAAGGTATATTTATTAGATAGTGTTATTATAAGTGTAACTGTACTGTGTAAGGTATATTTATTAGATAGTGTTATTATAAGTGTAACTGTACTGTGTAAGGTATATTTATTAGATAGTGTTATTATAAGTGTAACTGTACTGTATAATATATATTTATTAGATAGTGTTATTAAAAGTGTAACTGTACTGTGTAATGTATATTTATTAGATAATGTTATTATAAGTGTAAGTGTACTGTGTAAGGTATATTTATTAGATAGTGTTATTATAAGTATAACTGTACTGTGTAATGTATATTTATTAGATAGTGTTATTAATAGTGTAACTGTACTGTGTAAGGTATATTTATTAGATAGTGTTATTATAAGTGTAACTGTACTGTGTAAGGTATATTTATTAGATAGTGTTATTATAAGTGTAACTGTACTGTGTAAGGTATATTTATTAGATAGTGTTATTATAAGTGTAACTGTACAGTGTAAGGTATATTTATTAGATAGTGTTATTATAAGTGTAACTGTACTGTGTAAGGTATATTTATTAGATAGTGTTATTAAAAGTGTAACTGTACTGTGTAATGTGTATTTATTAGATAGTGTTATTATAAGTGTAACTGTACTGTGTATGGTATATTTATTAGATAGTGTTATTATAAGTGTAACTGTACTGTGTAATATATATTTATTAGATAGTGTTATTATAAGTGTAACTGTACTGTGTAATGTATATTTATTAGATAATGTTATTATAAGTGTAAGTGTACTGTGTAAGGTATATTTATTAGATAGTGTTATTATAAGTGTAACTGTACTGTGTAATGTATATTTATTAGATAGTGTTATTATAGGTGTAACTGTACTGTGTAATGTATATTTATTAGATAGTGTTATTATAAGTGTAACTGTACTGTGTAAGGTATATTTATTAGATAGTGCTATTATAAGTGTAACTGTACTGTGTAAGGTATATTTATTAGATAGTGTTATTATAAGTGTAACTGTACTGTGTAAGGTATATTTATTAGATAGTGTTATTATAAGTGTAACTGTACAGTGTAAGGTATATTTATTAGATAGTGTTATTATAAGTGTAACTGTACTGTGTAAGGTATATTTATTAGATAGTGTTATTAAAAGTGTAACTGTACTGTGTAATGTGTATTTATTAGATAGTGTTATTATAAGTGTAACTGTACTGTGTATGGTATATTTATTAGATAGTGTTATTATAAGTGTAACTGTACTGTGTAATATATATTTATTAGAAATTGTTATTATAAGTGTAACTGTACTGTGTAATGTATATTTATTAGATAATGTTATTATAAGTGTAAGTGTACTGTGTAAGGTATATTTATTAGATAGTGTTATTATAAGTGTAACTGTACTGTGTAATGTATATTTATTAGATAGTGTTATTATAGGTGTAACTGTACTGTGTAATGTATATTTATTAGATAGTGTTATTATAAGTGTAACTGTACTGTGTAAGGTATATTTATTAGATAGTGCTATTATAAGTGTAACTGTACTGTGTAATGTATATTTATTAGATAGTGTTATTATAAGTGTAACTGTACTGTGTAAGGTATATTTATTAGATAGTGTTATTATATGTGTAACTGTACTGTGTAAGGTATATTTATTAGATAGTGTTATTATATGTGTAACTGTACTGTGTAAGGTATATTTATTAGATAGTGTTATTATAAGTGTAACTGTACTGTGTAATATATATTTATTAGATAGTGTTATTATAAGTGTAACTGTACTGTGTAATATGTATTTATTAGATAGTGTTATTATAAGTGTAACTGTACTGTGTAATATATATTTATTAGATAGTGTTATTATAAGTGTAACTGTACTGTGCAATATATATTTATTAGATAGTGTTATTATAAGTGTAACTGTACTGTGTAATGTATATTTATTAGATAGTGTTATTATAAGTGTAACTGAACTGTGTAAGGTATATTTATTGGATAGTGTTATTATAAGTGTAATTGTACTGTGTAAGGTATATTTATTAGATAGTGTTATTATAAGTGTAACTGTACTGTGTAAGGTATATTTATTAGATAGTGTTATTATAAGTGTAACTGTACTGTGTAAGGTATATTTATTAGATAGTGTTATTATAAGTGTAACTGTACTGTGTAAGGTATATTTATTAGATAGTGTTATTATAAGTGTAACTGTACTGTGTAATGTATATTTATTAGATAGTGTTATTATAAGTGTAACTGTACTGTGTAAGGTATATTTATTAGATAGTGTTATTATAAGTGTAACTGTACTGTATAATATATATTTATTAGATAGTGTTATTAAAAGTGTAACTGTACTGTGTAATGTATATTTATTAGATAATGTTATTATAAGTGTAAGTGTACTGTGTAAGGTATATTTATTAGATAGTGTTATTATAAGTATAACTGTACTGTGTAATGTATATTTATTAGATAGTGTTATTATAAGTGTAACTGTACTGTGTAAGGTATATTTATTAGATAGTGTTATTATAAGTGTAACTGTACTGTGTAATATATATTTATTAGATAGTGTTATTATAAGTGTAACTGTACTGTGTAATATATATTTATTAGATAGTGTTATTATAAGTGTAACTGTACTGTGTAATATATATTTATTAGATAGTGTTATTATAAGTGTAACTGTACTGTGCAATATATATTTATTAGATAGTGTTATCATAAGTGTAACTGTACTGTGTAATGTATATTTATTAGATAGTGTTTTTATAAGTGTAACTGAACTGTGTAAGGTATATTTATTAGATAGTGTTATTATAAGTGTAATTGTACTGTGTAAGGTATATTTATTAGATTGTGTTATTATAAGTGTAACTGTACTGTGTAAGGTATATTTATTAGATAGTGTTATTATAAGTGTAACTGTACTGTGTAAGGTATATTTATTAGATAGTGTTATTATAAGTGTAACTGTACTGTGTAATGTATATTTATTAGATAGTGTTATTATAAGTGTAACTGTACTGTGTAAGGTATATTTATTAGATAGTGTTATTATAAGTGTAACTGTACTGTATAATATATATGTATTAGATAGTGTTATTAAAAGTGTAACTGTACTGTGTAATGTATATTTATTAGATAATGTTATTATAAGTGTAAGAGTACTGTGTAAGGTATATTTATTAGATAGTGTTATTATAAGTATAACTGTACTGTGTAATGTATATTTATTAGCTAGTGTTATTATAAGTGTAACTGTACTGTGTAATGTATATTTATTAGATAGTGTTATTATAAGTGTAACTATACTGTGTAAGGTATATTTATTAGATAGTGTTATTATAAGTGTAACTGTAGTGTGTAAGGTATATTTATTAGATAGTGTTATTATAAATGTAACTGTACTGTGTAAGGTATATTTATTAGATAGTGTTATTATAAGTGTAACTGTACTGTGTAAGGTATATTTATTAGATAGTGTTATTATAAGTGTAACTGTACTGTGTAATGTATATTTATTAGATAGTGTTATTATAAGTGTAACTTTACTGTGTAAGGTATATTTATTAGATAGTGTTATTATACGTGTAACTTTACTGTGTAAGGTATATTTATTAGATAGTGTTATTATAATTGTAAATGTAACTGTGTAAGGTATATTTATTAGATAGTGTTATTATACGTGTAACTTTACCGTGTAAGGTATATTTATTAGATAGTGTTATTATAAGTGTAACTACTGTGTAAGGTATATTTATTAGATAGTGTTATTATAAGTGTAACTGTACTGTGTAATGTATATTTATTAGATAGTGTTATTATAAGTGTAACTGTACTGTGTAAGGTATATTTATTAGATAGTGTTAGTATAAGTGTAACTGTACTGTGTAAGGTATATTTATTAGATAGTGTTATTATAAGTGTAACTGTACAGTGTAAGGTATATTTATTAGATAGTGTTATTATAAGTGTAACTGTACAGTGTAAGGTATATTTATTAGATAGTGTTATTATAAGTGTAACTGTACTGTGTAATGTATATTTATTAGATAGTGTTATTATATGTGTAACTG